>NW_020447275.1:2165440-2259140 GCF_003343035.1 Apteryx rowi | reverse complement strand
GGGGGGGCGACAACCTTTCATCACCTTTAATTGTGCAGACTATTAAGTACCTAGTGTACGCCTTTTCTGTATTTCCATTGCAACCATCCGCAGAACGAAAGAAACAAATGAAGTAATGAAGTAGCTGAAGCAAAGTCCACACTTCCAGCAATATAAGGTGGTTTTCTAAAAAAATAAAATAAATAATAAAAAAATCATAGATTATCTGTAATCCTTTAGGTCTATTGCCTCACATAATACATACATATCATAATTCTATCCAAAATATTATAAGGAACAAACAAAATCAACTGGCACTGCTAACAGTTACATTTCAGCTTAATATTAAAGTCCTGTACGCATTTCTCTCCATCACTCCAAATCCCTCAGGGTTAATATGAGCTCAGAAATACAACCACTAACAGACACTAGCAAATTTAATGAGACTAGAAATGGGGTCAGACTATCATATTTCTTAAGATTGCTATACTATTTGTCAAAAAGGGAAAAAAGCAAAAAACCCATTTACGAGGTTGTATCATTGTTCTGCCAGCTTTCTTAAATTTGCTCATTACAGGTAAGTGAACAACTGATTACAAGATCCTCCCACCATCCCTAGGCAGCAATGAACCAAATTAATAGAGACGAGGCAATTAAGTAAGGAAGACATTCCCAGGAAATGTGAACTGAAGTGACAAATACTGTATCTAACACAATATGGTACAAGTATTTCTAACAAATAGCTGAGAAGATAAGTATGACAAGTCATAGTAAGATCATTAAAATATCCTCAAGTGAAGAGAGTTATTTTTAAAAATCAGACTGGGTGAAAAACATCTTAGAAATGACCGGGTATGGGTGATTATTCATCATCCTCTGTTATAGCCAGTGTTGAAAAAAAGTTCAGTGAACTAGCTCGCTAGGCAACAACATTGTAAAAATGATGGTAAAATATGGCGCGTGAAAGGAACAAGTCAGTTTTTGTGAACAAAAACACTTTTCACATTTATGAAAAGCATCTGTTAGGCAGCGTTCAACATTATCAACCTGCAACAGTGCAACTGGATGCTACATGCATAATGTCAGGCATAACAAGGCATATAGGGTCATAATATACTGACTGCTATATAAACATTATTAAAATAGCAACTTGTGGAGATAGGCTAATAAGGACTTCCATTGTGTCTCCCCAGCTGAGGTGGAGGAAGGAAAGACACAGGAAGATAAAGTAGCTTGCCTAAGGCCAAAAAGATTAATCAGTAGTATAACTAGGGTAGAATCAGAAGGAATGATGTATAATGTTCAATTCAAAATTAAAACTTCTCCAAATCATATTGCTCACCTGGAGACAGACATCATTTTTTCCTCATAAGACTGTAGAGACGTAAATGAGTTGGCTGTCTTGAGGATCCCTTTATTAGTCTAATCTCTGTTTTGGAGTCTGGTGAGAAGGCATATTCCTTTAAGGAGGACTATGTGGTCCTTTTCCAGTTCTTTTCTTCCTGTCTGGTTAGCTCAGCAAGTGTGAATGTGTCTGGAATGTTTTGACAAAGCTTGCCTTTTTTGTTGTTTTTTGTTGTCGTTTTTTGTTTGTTTTTAAGAGGAAAGGTATCTCGGATATATTGAGGTCAACAGCCAGGATTTCATCCTTAATAGTTTTCCAGGGCTCATAAGAATAGTCCCATTTATATTACATACATGATAACCAAAAGAACATGGCTTAGCTGCTAAAATAAGAGACAAAGCATGGGTCTTTATTCCAGTGTAAGCTTCTTACCAGCAGAATACTAAATTCAGATTGCTTGATATCCGTAAAATTACATAGAAAGTCAAGGCTTCACAATAGTTCTGCAAGGTAGATGACCATTAGCCCCATACAGTGAATGGGAAAACAAAGACACAGTCTTTGTAATTTGCAGTTTAGAAAGACCTGGAAAGCAATCAAATCTAAGAGTACACAATGCAGGTTCTGTTCCCCTTGTTGGCTGGATTATTTACAGCTGATGTTAAGTTTAACTTTGCCTCCTTGAAGACTAAAACAAACTCTTCTGTGCATGACCAAGTTTTCTAACTCTAACAGATCTGAAATAAAGTTCTAAGATGCACGCCAAGAACTGTGGCCAGTGTAGCAGTAAAGCTCTTGGTGTGGTTCACGAGCAGAGTCCTAGGCACTCGTATGCTCTCATGGAGCAGAAAAGGTATGAGCACGCACTTAGTTTCATAGTGACCTGCAAACACCAGCTTTACCACATTTAGCTCATTGTTTCCTACATTCAGGAAACTGTGTTTGACAGCAGCCTCAATCATCAAGTACAGCATCACTGCCAGGCACACAGCATTGTTCAGAGACCACGCAAGACAGGATTGTAAGCCACAGGCTTGTGTTCTGTGGGACACAGGTCTCCAAGTTCCCCTGCTCTTAAGTGCAACAATTGGACTCTTCACTGTCTTGTGTGTCACTAGAAACATCGAGTTATCATGATGGGTTGATTCTGTCATGCTGTAGCGTTTCTAACTCTGCAATCCTTTTTAGCCATCAAATTGCTGGGAGAGGTTTCTTCTGCATATCCATCCTCCATATCTAATACAATAGGTTCAGAAGAAGCATGCTTGCAGTTCAGGCTTAGTATTCTGTAACACCAGGAAGTTCAAATAGACAATATAGAAAGCCAGGAATGTGGCTCTTACCAACTATTTGTGGCTGAAGCATTATTAGGGATTGCACACCACAGACTTGGGGCATAACAACTGCTGAATCAGAGAGCTAGTTAACTTCTTGGTATTTAGTGGGGAGTTTTCTCCTAAGCTTTCATGGTAAATAAGCAAGATGTCTACATACTTTTCTTATAAAGGTACTAAAACTAGACATTCTCAGGTCTTGATTTTGTCTCATCTTTTTTGCAGGCGGCAGCGGGAGGACAGGACCACCACCTAAAAACTAAAAGGGAAGAAGTCTAATGCTACATTATGTAAATCTATGCAACAATAGGCAGAAAATGCTGAAATCACATTTTGAATTAAAGGACTAAAATAACAATATAAATGCAACTACTTTAAGATTTAAAATTTTCATGATTTTCTCATGGTAGAGCTAAATGTACTCCAAACTTCTGAACATGCTTCCATGCTACAACAAAGTAAAGTCCCACATGCAAGATACAACCCTAAAGAACAAAAATAACTGGCAAGACTATCTTCTGAAGACAGAGCACAGAGAAATCTAACATAAGCAGTAGAATATACAAACACCTGATTACCATCTTCTCTGAAATATGCCACCAAGAAACAGGTATGATGAAAACTGGAATGCAAGTAAACATTATCAACCACAAATGACATGTGAATTATTTGAAAAAGTCTTGCTTGTACCAGAGAAAAAATTTGTAGAGTGGAAAACAAACCATTGAGTCAAAGCCATAAAGTAATAGTAGAAGAGCTAGTCAGAGGGTTCAAAGTTGCATTCCTACTTTGATATTGCAATAAAAAATAAAAAAAAAATCACACAATACTGGCAAAGATATACACAGAAAGCATCATCTATGACTTGGAATAAAGATGAACTAACATTCACGCAAGTTCTGTTACTTTATGTTAGAGACATTAATTTGAGGGTCCTCTCTGAAAAGGATATCAAGTTCCAAATGGGAAGATATTCATCAGGCAGATCAACTCTACTATTTCCTTAGGATACAAAAAGAGAAAAAAAGCCTTTCCTACAGATTTCCACATTTCAATGTGTGTTCTGAAAACACTCAGCCAGAGTTCTTATATGATACAGGCTCTACCAGCACTAACTTGATCATTACATAGTGTTTATGTGCTATATACTATGGAACATGTTATCCTGACAAGAGGATTTCAGGGTGAATGCTTAGCTGTCATCTAGGATGAAACATGGTGCTTGACCATAAAAAAAGAGAGAGAGTTGCCCAACTAACAGCAAGCCACAAATATGAAATACAAACACTAATAAATGAAGGTCTAATGAGGCAAGTTGAAGACATTATTTAAAAATGCGAACAAATTAATGAATTTAAAGCAAGTCACCATAACTTCACACAGCTATTATAATGGACAAATTCAAACTTCCTTCAGTTTAAAAGCCAAAGTTCTTTTGCAATTTCTACATTTCAATATAGAATATTAACAGCATAGCTCTGGGAAGCAATAGAATATGTTTCTATAGCGTGTTAAACAGCTAAATATAAAGTTACAGTGATAAAACTATCAGAATGAAAAAGTTAGGAAAAAACTTGCATTCTGGTAGGCTTACATACCCCCCAAAATGCATAAAGTACAAAGAATATGTAGTTATTTTTACTGCCTGTGGGCTAAACTGCTGACCTACACTTTAACATCCTGAATACAGGAACAAACAGATATTTTACCCAGGGATTCAAAGAAAAGAAAAATCTGTTGAGTTCATATTCTTCACAAATGTCACCAAATGATAGCAAATCAATACAGTCACTATTTTACTAACATCAGCCTTTGGATCCAGTCAACTAGCAACACCACAAAATGCCTCTCAAAAGGAGCATGTGGATAAATGCACCTATTTTAACTAACACCATCAGAATCCTCACAAACAACCTGCTTTCCAGTTTCATTGCAGGTGAAATATAAGTCACTAAAATCAGAAATATTTACTTCAAAAGCTAAGCTCCCTTTCTGAAGCTATAAAATTCTTTGCTGAATTGCTACAGGTAGTTGAAGGGAATGAAAAGAACAGGTCTTTCAGTGAGATATGATTAGTGCCTTGAGCCATGCAATAACTGAGTTTATTCCTTGTCACCAGAAGATAACTGTGTGTTACTGGCATAGCATCCTCTTTTCTCCTGTAGTACACCATTCCTAGAGCTTATTGCAAAAAAGAACTTTTTCAGTTCTCTAGCAAGCATTTTATTCCTGGATGGTTTAAAAAATTCATACAGCAAATAATAGAGCCGTGTAAATACAACGAACTTTGTACTCTGAACACCTTCAACTCTCAGCTCTTATTATAGATAATGTGCTTTTATTCTCTAGGGTTTCTTATGGTCTTTAGCTAAATGCTTTAGAGAACTATGACATAAACATCCTTGATATTATCCAAATAAAACTGAGTATAGGGAACCCAGAATTTAAATTATCAAGGCAAGACCTATGCACAGTAAGTAGCCTGTAAATTACAAACAGGAAATACAAATATTTTCCACTTCGGTAGGGAGTACCACTTCTCAGACACGAAGTTCAGTCTTCAGACATGGGTGGAAAAGCCAGAAACATAGAATAAACCCTTTACAATTGGCAGCAGGCACTACAGGAAACCATGAAATAGAAAGAATTCCTCTCTTACAGAAAATGTCTGAGAAGCATAAGGACATATACAACTCCTGATTAGGGGAAACATTTGAAGCATTTGCATTTAAATATGGTTTTATGATTAATTATGAACTTGAGCACAGTCTTAAAATTGTGCATACTTATAAATGGCTTGCTGAGTCTTTCAGAGTCAAGGTGCTGTAAGAAATTGGGAAGGTGAGGTAAGTGTTGTTAGGACAGACACAAGTAAGAAGTGATAGAAGTGATAACAGAATGTAGAAGCCATTCAGATATGGAATAAGCAGGAAGGAGGTTTAAAACTTCTAACAAGAACTGAGGGGGGAAAAAAATAGAGAAAGAATAGACCAGAATGAGATAAAAGCTAGTATCCTTTATTCAGGTTAATACACAGAAGTTATGTCCCAGGAATCATTCATTTCAGGTATTCATATCTAAGAAAGTAGATAGATAAGCAAACAGGAAAGGGTTCAGTGAACTATGACATGACCAAAAGAACCTGCTGCTCAAAATTCATTCCAAACCTGAACTTACTTCACTTTAAGGCCAGATGAACAGGTGGGCACCAAAACCTAACAATCTCCATCACCTACAGAATACAAGGGATAAGAGAACATCAGCTTGCTGAATAGAAAGGAAAATACCTGTGAAATTTTGGGCAAGACTCAATTTTTATGACTGTATAACAGCACTTCCCTGCCTGTGACTCTGAGGACTAAATCACATATTTGTGAAGTTTAGTGACAGAAGCCCAACACATAGATCCACTCTTTTCCTGACAGTCCTGGTTATATTTGCTAACCGAACATGTGAAACACAATGTTAAACAAACATTGTTGAAAGGCTCATCATGTGTTTTGTAGCTCAAACTCAACAAACTCAAAAAACCTCTTCTCAGCTGTACAGAGGCCATACAAAGTTCTAGAAGTAAAATCTAATGTGCACAGTCCTTGAAATAATTCAGTCCCTGAATAGGTAAAATCCATCCTACTTTACAAAGATTCTTATTCTACTCTCATCACCAGGAATATTTTGTCAAAGTATTTTTTTTGAGGAGAAATGCAGTTTCCATTAAAAAAAACTAAAAGTTTCCATTATAAATTTCCATGTTTGTTCCATAAAAGTCTGCATATTTGTCATCCCAATTTGGGAGAAAAACAAGGTAGAATTGGTACAGTTTCCCCAGCAAAAAAAATTCTAAATTTCTCTTGCTTCTATTTCAAGTAACTTCCAACTTCTGACAAACATTTTCTGTCAATGAATCAATTCACCCCAAATATACACCGTTATTTTTCCTTACAGTTTCAAAGAAGTCTTAGCATCATTTCAACCATTACTTCTTTCCCCAGTGGAGAAGTAACAAAGTATTTAGTGGAGCTGTGGAAGACACAACATGATGTCCAGCACTTCATGGACGGTAGGCATTGGTCCTAGAGCTTTGGAGGAAGCATTAAAGTGCTTACTTTCTGTACTGAAAACCTGAAAGTTACTTCACACAATTCATCCAGAATTCCCTGCAATCTACAGTGAGATGGTATTCTAGCCCATATTATCTGCCAAGAAAATAAAGGTTTGAGTTCTTTCTCCCTGGAGATTTTGTTAAATCCTTCAACACTGTGTTTGGATTTTTGAACCTGATCAAAGTCTCTGCTTCTTCCACTACAGGTCCTCACTCTTCCACCTAATCATCCCCCATCCCTCAGTTTCCAGATATCACTTTCATCTGTTTTAACACAAGGTCAGGAAACATGCAACCAGCACAATTTTTTTTTCTTATAACCAAGCCAAATTTGACCTCAAATTTTTTGTACCATAAAATTTGGTGTCATGTCCACTTCAGCAATCTTCACCTTAAGCTGGTGTTAATTCAGGGGCTACTGTCGTAGGGGGCCTTGCAGTAGGTCTGTTGCTAAGCTCCCATCTCGCCTGTGGGGGGCCTCTCATGCAACCCCTTCTAAAATCCTGCTTCTCTTGCGGCACTTAGATGAGCACATTCCTCAGGACAAGCTGTTAATTAGGAGTAAGGTTTCAAATCTGAACTTGAAGAACACACTGATTTTTGTGTATGACAAGCCCACGCTGACATATACAAACCTGACAGTTTGTTTGTTTGTTGTTTTTAACCTCTCCATTTTTTTCAGCAAACATGAGTTTGGGACAAGGTAATTACAATTCTGCCTTGACTTAAAAGACAAACTTTCCTTTATTAAATGTACTCTTGTTTCCATTGAAAAGTTGTCCCTATAACAGGATTTTTTCCTAACTCCTTCAGTAATTTCCATCATATCCTACATGGCCTACAGATCGGATTTAGTCACTACAGCTGGTATAGTTCCTTTCACCAGAGATATATGGATATATACATAGAGTTTAGTCATTGTGCAGTGAACAGAGCTCCAGTCACCATTACCTACTGTACAGAAATACAAAATAACACAGCAAGAAATAAAAAATTAAGACAAACAAACATATTAGACAAATAAGCCAAAAGGAATATTGTAAGAAATCTACATTTCTTAAGTTGATAGCCACCCTAACACTGACTTTCTTAATAAAAGAGGGCATGTAGATCTTAATTTATATAACAGGACATCTAAGCAAATCCTTTAGAGAAGTTATTAGAGAACTTGCTGATGCACAGTACATTTTAAAGAGCAGTGCAAGGTTATAAATATGCATGGAGTGACCTCATCCATATTGTTCTTTCATAGGGCTCAGATCTTTAGTTTAACAGAAAAAGGAAGAAAGTAACAAAAGGAGGAAGGAATGTCTTTTGCTTAAGACACAGAATTGGGAGACAGGAAACCTGGATTCTGTTTTTGGCTCTGACACAGAGGTCACTCATGGCAAACTTTTCCAACTTTGGGGATCAAAACAAGGAAATAACTTTCAGAGGTGAAATGCTACAGTCAAAGGACTTAGCAGCAAGTACCTAGATTTGAAAGGCTTGTCTACTTTCTCTGTCTCAACTTCATCTGAAACACAGTGATAAAAATTTTCATCTATACCCACTGATGATGTTGATGATGGTGATTTGGTGCTTTGAGATTCTATGGAAACTTCCATGAGCAAATAACTTAAAAATAGTATTAGCACCAAGAAAGACAGAAAGATAGACATCTAATGGGTTTATCTTCCAGGTACTCAAAGTCTTGACCTTCAACAAAAGAAAAAAATCTTTAAATAATAAACATTGCCCTTTGTTTGTACATGAGTTGAAATTATAATCTCCATTTTCACCTTTCATTTTTAAAACTATAATGATGTTCAAACTGTATATTAAGCAGTCCTGCATCATTGCATTTCTGAAGATCAGGAAGATAAACTCTCTCTGCCCCTTACCCCTTCATCTTCAAGAGTATCTCCAAGAAATATAGCATAAATTTCAGCATCTTTCAGCATGAGGATTTTTTTAATACTTCATTTCCATAAAAGATTTTCCCTTTATTCCTTATTTTAAAATGTCTATGTCATATTGTATTTGTCACAATTTCAACTGTAAGCTGAATGTTTAATCTGAGAAACAAAACCAGTGTTCCATTTTGCTCTCTTTTTGTTATGGCCTACTCTGCTTCGTTTAGCTGAATGACTTCAGATTCGGTGCTCCTGACTGTAAGTTTAGTTTATTATCCAATATGGAAAGTGCAAGAAACCATGACTACCATGAAAAATCTGGCTATATCATAAGCTTTAGCTTAAAGTAAACACAAAAGGCTGATAGTTTTTATTATGCAGGAGGCAAAGGGGGAATAAAAGAGAAAGAAAACTTCTTTTACGTTAGCTCTCCCATCTGCAAAAACTCCCTAGAAACATGGAAAAAAACAATCCCAATAGAAAGATGTGAGGAAAGAGTCACAGCATTTTTCAAAAGCCACACTAAAATAACTCTACTACAGAATGGGGCTATATGCATCTCTAAGGAATACATTCCCACTTAATATGCTATAGTGAACTGGCCATTACTGATGGCAACATATGCTTGAAATGGATTATTTTTATGGTCATTTAAAGTGCTTTACATAGGACTATTGACAGCTTTTGGAGACTAATTGAATTCTTTAAAAGAGAGAATTTAAATCAATTTCCAAATGTTTTTTCTCCTAAGACACATAATGATCACCGTTTCTAAGCTCCTAACTCAGTGAAATGGAAAATAAAGTTTCTGTAACAATAATTTTGTTTTTCCTCAGGATATTTTATATGTTTAAATACTGTATCTGTAACAGTCCAGATGTCAATTAGAGAAGGTAGGTCTGACAGTATGTTTGAAAACCACCAGCACAGTGATTCAATACTCTAGGGACTATTCCTATACAAGCTGCAATTTCCCACAAAATAAAAGAGGAGAGAAAACAATGTAAACAACAATTCAGCCAGCACAGGGGCTCAGCTTAAGGCCCCAGTTCTAAATTCCTTATACAGCCAAGATAACTGTTGACTTTAATGGGACTAATGGCACTACATAAAGATGCCCTGCTTGGCCCAGCAGTTTGCTACAGCACAGCACTTGCTATATAGGACTTGTCTAGATCACTTCCTGTAATAAGATGCGATGTAGTGTGGAGTTGATGCAAGGCAGTATGGTTTTGTTCAGATGACATGGCAGAGTCCTGTCTGCCTGAATAGAGTAGAATCGACTTGCAGGCAGTTTTCTTTTTCAGAAATCCCTAGCCTGCAGCTTCTGTGCTTTTCAGTTCTGTGTTACTGTAGCTTTGAGTGTCACATGCATTACTCCCACACCACATATTCTGTTATCAGCATATGGAGTCTATAGCCAATATCCTCGTTTATGCATTAGTAACCAAAACTTGCTATCATTAACCCAGAACAGCCCTTGCCATCTACAGGACCTATTGCCTTAGGCAGTTAACACCACTGTTGGCAACTAGCTTTCTACTACAATAACAGACTTCATTGACCTTCTTGCAAGCCGAGTTCTTGGCACAGCAGTTGGCTTTGATAAGTTCTTTGACTTTTGATCCAAGACTCAGCTGCTGGAAGCTATTAGTTTTCACCAAGCAATTAACCTGGGTTTCTGGCAATTCGTCTGATCTTTGGGTTAGCCTGAGCACTTCCACAGCAAAGTCATCAGTCTGTCTTCATTGCTGTGTACATCTGAGGAGGTATTCCATGGCTCTGTGTGTTGAGATACTGAGTTTCAGCATGAATTAGTGACACCCGTTCTCTAACCCATGGAATAAACTAAACTAATAAGTGAGACATGACACACCACTGCTGTTGATACTAGTCCTTTCCATCCTATCCAGGACTTCTGGGAGTCACTGACTACTAAGGCAATCTTTGGCTAGAATTCAGGGAACAGTACCAATTACCAAAGGCCTCATGTAATTTTTTTTCCCAGAAGACAACAGACACCAATAGTCTTATTGTGACTATAAGCTTGATGTCATTATCAAAATACCCACTTGAAGAGTCAGACAGGGAAGGTAGAGAAAATACCAAATTCCTGGTGAAGAAAAGCCTCACATTTTGAGATTGAATATCAGGAGGGTGTTATTACAGTAAAGATTCACAATCTGGACTGAAAAAAAAAAGGAGTAGAATGACATTTAATGAAGTTTAAATCCCTTTTGTTTCTGATCTCATTCCTGTAAACAATCATGCCACATATCAAGACTCTAGTTCAACAAGAATGTGGAAGCCAATTGTATTCATTTGTCTCTTTTCATGGAACCTACATTATGTTAGAGGTGAACCTATGCTACAGATGATACTCTAAATGCCAAGGAGCAGCCAGATTCTAAAAATCTGTTAATTAGTAGGCTCTCCAGCATCAAGGACTGGAGAGATTATGCTATAACCTCCATATCATTACCACAGCTACACCTGGAAAAAGTCAATCAGGTTAAAGAAATTTATATTTATAGTTTTCAGCAGTCTTCACGGAGTGCCGGGAATTCCAGTGGAACGACTGATCCAGTAAATATAGTCACATCTCTACTGCAAACATGTTCATCTATTTAAAATGGTGATTGCATATTCACTGTCATGATTTACCAGACTGCAAATGCCTTGACAAATGCATCCCAGACTTCCACATTCTTAACATTTTGTATGGACATTATTTAAAAATTAGTTTAAACTGAGTTTTTAAATCACCTTTTGATCTTCAAGGGAGTCTGTGTGACAGAGTGTATCACTTACCGCTGGACAGGTAACGGAAGGGAATCTAAGTGGTTCTCGCCCTTAAAAGCCATATTTATCCTATTCCTTACATGCACTTCTCCATAGGCGGGAATCTAGAGAGAAACAGTTATTTAGAAAAATTAGGGAAACTCAGGACTCGTCAGTCCAGGGTGGCATGACATTCTCCCATTAACCTGTGAGGTTAACTCATTAAAATCAATTGAAAGGACTTCTTCTACCTCAGGCCACCACAAACCTCTAGCAGATAATCAGAGCTAGTAAGTACACTTCATGGCATAAGCAACATAGGGTTTTGCATATTCCTGAAATTCCTGGATTACTGCACAGGTCAGAGCTGTGTTGAACACATTACAGGGTTAAGATAGGGTTGTTATTTAGCCTCATTTCTAAATCATTTTGCAGTAACTTGCACTCCAGAGGAAATAGATTTAGTAAGACTGTAATTCTTCAGGTTATTGTCAGAAAGACTGACTGCAAGATAGAAAGCAAGTGTATGTTTATATGATTTTAGAATCATATAGAACTACATTTAGAGAAAGGCCCTTGATGTCTAAGTTACTGAAGAATTGGATCCTTCTGTATTAAACCTTTTTGTTTTTCTGTCAGTTTGAAACTCCACGCATATCTTTTTCTCTGTTTTTTCCCTACACTTAGTGGCCAACAGAAGCATCCGAACACTCACCATTGTGCTAGGACGAGGCAGGGGAGGAGGACAAACAGAGGTAGTCTCCCCATTTTAGTAAAAAAGGGGGGGATACTGTCTCCCTCCCTCCTCTGTTAATTTGCCTCATCTTACATTAAGGCATTACCTAGGGCAAATCAATGAATGTTCTCAACAGAAGCCAGAAAGAGGATTAATTTTACCAGTAAAGGTGAAAGCATTCCCAGCCACCCACGTAGCTAGAAGAACAACAAATGTGAGATATTTGAAAGAGGAGAATGATCCACAACTCAAGAACAAGGAGGAGATAGATTAACTTGCAGGAAGAGGAGACAAGAACAGCGGGGAAATGATGCTTTCTTAAACGTGAAGAAAAACCTGGGATCGATGGATTTAAGTCTTGGAGAAAATACTTTACACAGGAAATGAAAGTGACTTGTGTCACCAACCGAGGGAGAATGTTTCTGATGTAACCACTTGTGAAATTTTGCCATTTGGTTATTGGCTACATTCTGCAAGCTGAGTCAGGCAGCATTTAAGAAATCTGTCTTTCCAAATTGTTCTTAATTGACACAGAGTGGCCCTCAGCATCTTTCCTAGCAAACTGATCTCATTGCTAATGCATTTCCTTGGGTCTCTTTTTGGCCAAGATCTGCACAGCAGAACCCACAAACATTGTCCTGAATACATAAAAGTACTACAGCCAAAGTAATGTATTCACACACTCTGCCCGCTACTAGTGCCAGATTGCTTGGATAACTTTTTTTCCCCTGAATCTTCCTGGAAATAATGAATTTAATGGATGAACAAATATACTGATAATGAGAGAAGAATCTGAATTAAAAAAAAAAAAAGCTGAACTCTATGATTTAAAAAAGATCGTAACAGCTTCTGGTATTTGACAGACTGTGCCTGAATAGCTCATATGTTCAAACATGAAAATATGAGTATGTATGCTTCAGTGCCCAAGACACACCCTGATTTGAAAAAGAGGCTTATTGGGCTTTTCTGGAGGTTTTTTTGTTGTTGTTTGTCTGCTTTAGCAGTTAACATATAGTGCACAGATAGCACTAATAATAAAGAAAAAACAGCTTTCTTCATTTCTTTTTGCTAGCAGATTTTTTTTGACTCTTTGTCAAAGAAATTTAAAATTACCAAATACAAGTAACCATATAATCAAATTTACTGAAAATAGCTCATTACCACTATCTTCTAGTGGGAATGAGACCCTAATCAAAGATGGACACATCCGCACAAAATCTCCAAGAAAAAATTTCATCTCCTAAATCCTAACATGTAAAGAACCGAGAAAATATTCTTTCAACAGTCTGTAGAAGTACAGACATCATGAATACTAGCCAATTCCTTCTGTTCAGCATCAAGCACAGGATTTACCTTTCTAAGCTCCCCACACAAAATCAACCACTTCCCTCTGGCAAGCTAAAGCTGCTTTGCCATTAGCTCAGCCCACTGAAATCTCTACATACACAAATCAGAGCATCTGATGTACTCCATTAGCTGGGATCAGTGATATAATGTACACAGTCATAAATTAGATTACCGCATCTCATTGTTCTCTATAAATTAGAAACCTGACAAAAAAAATACAGCTTTTTATTTTCTTTCTTCCCACAAAATACAGTTATATTATGGCTAAGAGCCTCTAAAAACATGATCAGCTCCTACTTAGAAGTCACTTATGCTCCAGGAACAATAACAAAATACCTCACTAATACCTTAACCAGTCTGCCTCAAGACTACATTTAGCTCAAATCTTTAAGCCCACGTTAATGCTGACCAAGTAAGGAAGCACTCTCTCTACAGCAGGTGTGTTCTCCCCAAACACATGGCAATCTGCCAGAAGACTGAATGCACCTCCAACAGCACAGCACCTCACACTACAGTCTGCCTAAACCCATGACTAGAAGACTGATTCAAGCCCCAGTGAATGACGCAGCACAATACTGTTATCTGCCCAGCACCTCATGTCCCAGTCTCCTGATCCTTGCTCACAATGGCTTCTCCATGTTGCTGGGTATTTATGGTACACAGTGGGAGATGTTGTTCAGCCTCAGGTGCTCTCATTCTGCTTTCTGGCTGAGGCCAAGACACACAGATTGTATTTCCTAGTAAAGACCATTACAGGACTGATGGAAACCCTCTGATCAGTTGTTGATGCTTTTTGTCAAAAGCCACAATAGTGTTGAGCTCTAGTCAGCATTCCTAAAATAACACCTCATACTAAAGCTGCCCATGCAGATGACCCCTAAGCATCATCTCAAGTCAGAGCAAGAAACCTTCAGAGTATCAAATGTTTAATCTTTTATGTTAGCTACTCAGAGTTAAAGGCTTCTTTGATCTAGCAAATGCAGGACAAAATGCACAGAGGGACACAGACACACTGTTACCAGCAGAAACATGTGCTAGCAACCTGTCATGAAAAACTCTCCAATGCTTTTCCCTTGAAGGACTGAAACACATGTAGGGCACTGTGTGTACTCTCTGCTGTCACTGCTATCTGAGCCTCTGAGGCAGACATTGAGAAGTTCAATAGCTTTCACAATAGTTATATGCAACTAAAGCAGGTGGCATGCACATCAGCCCACGTACCCAACGATACACAAAGTGTAAGCACGCACATACATGTTTCTCAACCCTCCCCACGAGCTGCTTCCTGACAATTGGCAGACAGCATTGCAGCAAGTAGAACTACAGATCTGAAACAGTGCCTGAAGTGAGGCCTTTCTCCCAAAGATCATTTGAAAGATGCCCCTCTGAATTCATGCGTACAAAATTTCATCAAAACATTTTTATACATATACACAGACATTTATTAAATATATTAGCAGAGTTGTGCAGCTGATGTTAATTATGTTCTTTCCACTGGCTTCAGTGGCCACCAGATCATGCCCACAGCTGCTCACAGATGCTGTCTAGGCAATTTTGCACAAAAACAGTAACACTACTTGTAATTTGCAATACTGTTCATTTTGGTACAAGCCTGAGTGACACTTCTGTGCTGAAATAATAGAATCTACATTCTTGGACTTTTCTAAAGCCAATTTTTAATACCTTAAACAGGATTTAACACAAATAGATGTCTGCACATGGACTTGCATCACAATCATAAATAATGACTTACAATCAGCTTAATTCTTTTGGTAGGTAATGGTGTGTGCATGTAGAATTAGACGCATTCAAGGCAGCAGTCTCTCCTTGCGTCCTGCATCATCCTCTTTGTCATGTCAACACTGAATTAGATTTTAAAATGTTATTTCCTCATGTTTACTAGATAGATGTAGATAAGCAGACCGCAAGCTACATTTCATTTCCAGTGAAGACAGTCACCCAAAAGTTTCCTTCAGAGAAAACTACTACACAAGAAGAAAATAAAACAGCACACCTGAAGCAGCCTGTAAGCATTGCTCACAGAAACAATGATGTCAGCAGAGGACATGACCACTGGGGGGGGGGGGGGGGGGGCACAGACCTATATAAATGCACACACACACACATATATATAAAATATACACACATATATATACATACATACACACACACCCCCCAGAAAAACATAACTTTCTCATATACAAGCATCAGGACCTGATGTTGGCAACTGATATAGAGACCTAAAAGCAGCTTGAAAATCTGACAAACCAGCCCCTCCGTAAGTTAAAGGAGGAGGGTTCTCATCCTAATTTACACTAGGCACCATAGCACACAGGTTCACCTGTGAAACCTGTGTGATGCCTCGTGAGCACAGTGGAGTGGCTAGGAGACCTCGAACTGCTGGTTCCACAACAGCAGATTCCACCTGCATTTCAGAAACTCCTTGCTAGGAACCTCTTGCTTAAGTCTACTTTAGCATTGGATAGAAGCTTCTGAAGTGCCACACTGCTTTTAGCATCCTGGAAAAGATGTTATTTCTGCTAGGACAATAGACCGCACCTTGACAAAACTCCCAATTTAAATTTCTTCCCCATCATTCAACATTAACATCATCAACATCATTCATCATTAACTCATATTTAACCAACCAGAAATTAGGAGGATTTTAGCAGACAGAATTCTATTAGAAATGCATCCATGTCCTAAAGCATCACAGCTACAGCATATATTCTTCAAAGTGAAATAGGTGTGACTCATTTACTCCTGTTACTGATGGCCCCAAGGAAGTTCTCCATCAAAAAATGATGTCCTGAACAATTAAGTTCTGAAACTCTCACAATTAAATTCACATTTTTGAACTCACTCACTGCTAGCATACCCACCCTCATAAAGGCTTAAGTTAAAAGGCTAATCAATGAACTTTTGCCATCTCATTTCTAACACCTAACATCATAATTTCAACACTAAAAAGACTATCTTAAAATAAGGTCAATCGAGAGCATCATTCCTCTTTCTGAAAGAAGGACAACCACATATTTAGCCTTTGATTATTAATAATCATCAGAATTAGAAGAGCATGTTATCTGTAAGTAGTATGGTTAATCTGAGAACAAGAAGTCATTAGCTAGAAGTCATTTTAGACTAGATAACATTTGATTAATATGAACAGTTCCTCCACCATAATAAAGTACAGTCTCTGTTCTGCCAAATAGTGCCTGTCCTTATTTTACAACTCTGGAAGTCTGGGAATCATTAGTTATTATTCTCCTGGTACACAGAATAACTGTTAATGGAATGCTACAAATCAAATTAAGAGGAAAATTCTGACAGCACTTATGTGATAGGTCAGAAAGTAAATACATAGATTCTGTCCTTCAGCAACACGTCTGGTCCATCAGAAGTTTTTCACACTAACCATTTGAGGACTCAGGATCCCATCCTCATTTTACTTTACATCAGGTTTATACAGGCATGAATTATTTACAATAGTAAAAGCCAACTCAGAATTAAGCTGAGTTTCACAAACCTAGGAAGCAATAAAACCAGAAAATTGTCCTTCAAACAATGCATTAAAATGGATCATATTAATATGGATCCATATACACAGATGTATGCATCAGTACTCCTAGAATGCAAAATTAAAACTAAAAGAGGCAGAGATGGGAACAAGGGCTACCTGAAGCATTCATTCGTAACAACTGCTCTTGCAGATCAAACTGAAAGCACTGCTGAGCAGTTTATGCTTTACATTGTCAAGTACAGTCAGAAGCACAAATCCATTTTCACTCATAAAGGGTTTTATTTTTAAGGCATATTTCTTTCCATCTGATCTCTCTTTATTTTCTGCAGGCAGAGGGTCCCATTTCAAACATTTCTGTGTTTATCTTTGACAATGCCCATCATACATGTGCAAACTATTGCAAACTTAAGTCTGTGCTGCTGCTTTTCTGTTCCAGATACTGAAGAAAGTTTTCTCATCTTAGCCTTACCATACACAGCTATACCTTGGAAACTCAAAAAATATATAGAGTGGCAGATAAAATCTATCTCAGTTTAAACAGATCATGTTGAAAATTACAAGCAGGATTCATTACTTCATAGGTCTTAAGTTAGCATGAGAAGTGCAACATTGCCAACTGCAAATACCAAGCAAGAAAAAAAGAAAGAAATCTCAAGCCAGGCTCTTAGGACACTATCTCATTTATCTTCATACAGAGCTTGAGTCCTTCATTCACTTTCTGGATTTGAAGCCTTCAGAACATCCTTCAACACTTACAATTTTCTTTGTGAGCCCAATGAAAAATTCTGCTTTTAAAACAACAGATACTGACTTGTTCATGTCATTTATTTTAGCAAGTGAAGCATATGGAAAGCACTAAATAGCATACTTGCAACACAACTAGGAGATTTGGCTACACTGGGAGAGGAAGCAGAGACCCAAACTGTTACACAGCTGACCATGATAAAGCATGCATATAACCATAGAGATCAGGGACAGAAGAGCTCTGTCATCTCACAAACTACAGTCAGTTCTTTTGCCAAGGCATGAATTTTCATTTAGTATATCTTTAGCAAATTTTCCAGTTCAGACATAAAATCTCTGGAAAGATGGAATTTCCATGATCATAGACTGCTTATAAAAATGTTTAAATAAGGAGAGAGAAAAGGATAACATTCTAGATTTCCTTCCCCCCCTTTAAGAAAATTATTTGGGGCAAAAAGCCACTGGCCTAATCACTTACTTGGCATCTTTTTTTCTTATCATTGAAAGTCTTTATAATCTCCCCTACTAGAAGGGACACACAAATTTATATAGATAGCAGTATTATTGGAGCAAACTGATTAGTGGTCACATTTCCAGTGATTAGAACTTCAGAAGCAGTTTGCTTCTGAAAGTTTTTGCGGAAAGGAAAGAATTTGCCTTTGACATTCAGGAACTGAATAAGCGGCAAGCTGGTGCACTTTGGAGTCGTATTTTATCTTTTTATATAATGCAGAATAATCACCATATAAAAGTGTTTATTGGTTCTCAGAGCAGTATTAACACAGCTTGCTATCACAAAACGCGAAGAAGTACAACTTCTTCATATTTATGCTTTCCTTGCTTTCTGAGGGACTAACTGCACAGTGCTTTCCCCCTTCTGTCTTAATGAAAAAAGCTAATTTGACATCACCTGCTTCACACCAACACACGTCTCAGTTCTAACACTCACAGTGGCAGCAACCTCCTTCTCAGCAATGGGTTCGTGGTTTCCACGGCATTTCTGCCACGCAGTGGCTAAAACAGGCTCATTTTGACCGTGCGGTCTGCAGACCTTCTCTTTTCAGAGTGGCCGCCTCAGCCACAACAGCCCATCCGCGGTGCGAGGAACATCTTTTAGGAGACTCTCAGCCGCAACCAGACCAAAACCCCCATTTAAAAAAGATTTTTTTTTTTTTTAAGACTACGTATACAGTGAGACACACGGCTTTAAACCAGTAACAGGGCCGCGCGATTCGCAGGTTCAGTCCCTAACGGGCGAACGTGACGGGCTGCACCTCACGAAGGGCTCCAACACTCACCTGAGGGGGGAGCGCGTGCACCAACGGCCGCCAACGGCCACCGGCCAGTTGGAACCGGTTCCAGCCGGTCCTGAGGTAAAATAAAACGGCCGCGGCAAAGCCCTGCGCGGGCGGCAACTTCACCCAGCAGCCAGGCCGTGCTTAAGGGGCGCTTTGCCCCCACGATGAGGGGGGCCACGCCGCGAGGAAGCTGTAACGCTGGGCGCGGCGGCACACCGCCACCCCGCCACCCTCGCCCCTCACCCGCCCGCGTTGGCCGCCTCCCGTCGGGGGAAGGGGAGGGGCGGGGACGCCGTGGCGCAAACAAGGCCAGGTGAGGCGGGGCCGGGTGCAGCGCGGGGGGGTTTCTGCATTTATCTAATTGTGTTCTCCCTCCCCACCCCTAATTCCTAAATCAGAGAGTGGAGGTTTGCACTGGTTGGCAATAAGTTGAGTACAATTCCCCTACTTTAGTTTGTTTTGCCTGTGGCAAATACAGTCCAGTGTAGGTGCAACAAATGCTTCATCTTGTCTCCCCAGTATGTTCTGTTTGAAGGAGATGGGACCTCGTATCCCTCCCACTCTCCTTGTAGAGAGATCAGAAATAAAGGGGCTGTTATTTTAACTAGCTATTGTATAGGACATAAATAAAAAGAAAAGGGGATTTTGCTCCTACCGTGTACGAAGCATTTTTAAAAGATTACAGCCTAACCAATGCAAAAGGAGAACAGTATGTCATCAGTGCAGCAGATCCAGAAGTGGGGACGTTTACCTCCAAATTATGCTATCATATACTCGCATTGAAGTACAGCAAACTGTAATATGCTTTTCTGGCTAGCTGAAAACATGCTGGGAGATCTCAAGGAAATTGCTTGGCTAAGAACAGCTGAATTGAATGTGCAATATAAAGGATTCAATAGCAACTAGATACTGTAGGTTGTAGCTTCTTTCACAGTGAGTAGACAAACAGCGTGAGAAAACAGGCCCTGCGCACTGTGAGAGAGCCGCAGCTCCACCAGTGGCAGTGAGGTGATTTGACTAATGCTACGGTGAAGACAAAACACAGGCTCTAGGCTGTATCCTGCAGGTTAGTGGGGCAAGTGCTGGTTCAAGGCAAACATCGGAATGGGCAGCATATTGTGAAAGGACAGCTAAAGGCAAGGGCAAATGAAAAACTAAATGGCAGCCCAGTGTAGATTTACAGCACAGATATGCTGAAGAATAGTCATTTGAGTTGCACAAGGACTAACTTCCAAAAAGCTTCATGAAGTATTGTTTTATATGTCTTCTTGATTTCTTAATAGATCTTCAAGCAAGGAAGTTGTACAGATTGCTTAAAGCAAGAGAGGCATTTCTTTGCCCCTTCCTTCTTATCCCTCTGTTAAATTGCTTCATAACTTTGTAACTAATTCATAAAATTGATGCTTCTTCATGAAGGAAAAATTTTTTTTTCTTCCTAGTAAACGTGTCTACGGTCAAGCTTTTAAATGAATTCTACTTAGTCTATAGCCTCCTCTCACTCATGATGAGTCCTGCTGTCTTCTGCAGCCAGCGCTGCTCAGAAGTGCCTACAGACTATAGCAGTTTTACTGTTATTTGGTAATACAGGGCTTCTAGATGCAAAAAAATTATGGCTAAAGCTCATTATTCACCTTACAAACATCAAAAAAAAAATCCAAAGGAGCTTAAAGTCAAAATAGATGAAATCATCTTCACTTTCAGGCAAGGAGTGGAGAAACAGAAATGAAGTGACTTACCCAAAGTTAAACATGATACAACCACAAATTGAAACCAAGTATCCCAAAGTCTAATATTGTGAGTTAGTACCTGTAGAAGATAACCTTGTACTTAGCAGCTTCAGTGAAGGGAAAAGAATAAGAACCTATACAAATTACTCACTTCCTACAAAGAAAGATGACAATATCTCTACTCATCTTTGTATACAATCCATTTCCTATAATTAAAGGATTTCACCTTAATATCCATTTCAGTTACTCAGGCAGTCTGAAAGACATCCTCACTTATATTGATATTCCCCTAAAGAACAAAAAAAAAAACCTGACATTTTAACAGAGATGAGCAAAACAATATTATTAATTCAGGTCACAGCCCATACTATCAAAGTCTTTATTGGAAGTATTGCAAGTCATTGCATGGTAAACAGTGGTGGCATTTTCACAATATTTGGCAGCAGCCATTAAGTTTTTCATTTTACAGAGTTAATATCCAGTTGCTGTTTTTTGTCATTACTCTGAAACCCTTAAAACCAGCTTTAGACCAATACATATAAATGCACATTCACCTAAAAGTTAACACGGACATGAAAGACAGCTCACTCTAGCCATTGAACAACCTCTCTATTTGCATTACCTATAAACTTGTTGCTTCTATCACTAAAATTTGTCTTTTCTTTTCCTTCTTCTGCATATTGGGGGAAAGAAATAAAAGGACATTAGAGACTTTTATATAGAAAAGTTAATATGGAAGAAAATAAACGAGATGTCAAAGTTATTGCTTGCTAATGAGGCACCTGGACACAATGCAAAAAGCAGGGAACCCAGTGTTCAGGGACCCAATTTAATGACAAGCATGTGAAGATTAGCCAGCACAACAAGGAACATGTAAAACAAAGGTGGTCAATTCATGCACTTTTAAGGAAGCCGGTTATCTTAACAGGGATTCTCCACTAGGGTAACTTCATGCTAATTGCAGTCTCTGTCTTAAAGTATGTCTTTCCTAAAATGTGAAACAACAAATCCAGTAAAGTAACACAGACTTTTTCATACAAGGGTGAAAAATCAGAGCAGGTTTGTGAAAGTGCCTGGATATGCAAAATATGAACACATTTGCACCTACTGCAACATTTGAGTGTTGTACTTTTTTTTTTTTCCTTTAATAACTCCAATTAACACTTCCAGACGGTATGTCAGCAGAACTTAGTTTCCTAGTCATTATATTTCTACATAAAGATGAAATAATAAAAGAGAGAGAAAAATCCCACTGTTACAGCATTTTCTACTTAAAAAAAATGGTATGTATATTTTTGAACCACTGCCAGAGAGTATCCAGTCATCAGACATTCTCCTCCCCCTCCATCCGTCAAACAAAGAGATGTGAAGGGCCAGAAAGCTGTTATAAAGATACAAAAAGGGAATCCCCAGCAGTACTAGAGGCAGAACAAACTGCTCTGTAGCGTGATCCACATATTTAATGTCTTGGGGGCAGATGTAGTGCAGCCAGAGTACATCCAGAAATCCCTAGCAAACCTGAAGGCTCAGGGGGATTGTGCAGCCTCTACACGTTAGATTAGACCTACGCCAAAGATCAAGCTGTGTCCTGGGAACAGCTTGGAGCTGAAAGTGCAGTGTCTACTTCAGGTCAATGTGCTGCAATCACACTTTGTGTCAAGACACACTCTTGAGCCTTTGGGTGCAGACCCCTGGAAGGCCAAGCTGAGAGCTTTCAAATGGTATTATTTGATATAATGTTAAGATTTATATGGTTTGCAGTTTTTCCATTTTAGAAGCTGAAGTTTTATTATGGAAGGGCCAAGGAGGAGAGAGTACAGGCAACAAAGCAATAGAAGAGACATGAGGAGAGGAGCATTGCTCATTATCAAGTAAAGTGTAGCTATTGAGTAGTGTATATATGAAGACCCATGCTGCACCTAAGAGCATATAACATTACTAATTCTGATAAAAACAAAACTGGATTCCCCTTTCCAGACAGAAGTGTCTTTGTCAATGAAAACTGTGCATCATTAAGAATTCAGTGAAAACAGGGAAGAAAATGTAGCATTTGCCACTGATACTTAGTAACTATGAACAAAAGCATATTACAGGCATACCTCGTTTTATTGCGCTTCGCTTTATTGCACTTCACAGATACTGCAGTTTTTACAAATTGGAGGTCTGTGGCAACCCTGCGTCGAGCAAGTCTATCGGTGCCATTTTTCCAACAGCATGTGCTCGCTTCGTGTCTCTGTGTCACATTTTGGTCATTCTCGCAATATTTCAAACTTTTTCATTATTATTATATCTGCTGTGGTGGTCTGTGATCAGTGATCTTTGATGTTACTATTGTAATTGTTTTGGGGCGCCACAAACTGCGCCCATATAAGACGGCAAACTTAATCGATAAATGTTGTGTGTGTTCTGACTGCCCCACCAACCGGCCGTTCCCGTCTCTCCCCCTCTCCTCGGGCCTCCCTATTCCCCGAGACACAACAATAGTGAAATTGGGCCAATTAATAACCCTACAATGGCCTCTAAGTGTTCGAGTGAAAGGAAGAGTCGCACGTCTCTCACTTTAAATCAAAAGCTAGAAACGATGAAGCTTAGTGCGGAAGGCATGTCGAAAGCCGAGAGAGGCCGAAAGCTAGGCCTCTTGCGCCAAACAGCTAGCCAAGTGGTGAATGCAAAGGAAAAGTTCTTGAAGGAAATTCAAAGTGCTACTCCAGTGAACACACGGAGGATAAGAAAGCAAAACAGCCTTATTGCCGCTGATATGGAGAAAGTTTTAGTGGTCTGGAAAGAAGATCAAACCAGCCACAACCGTCCCTTAAGCCAAAGCCTAATCCAGAGCAAGGCCTGAACTCTCCTCAATTCTATGAAGGCTGAGAGAGGTGAGGAAGCTGCAGAAGAAAAGTTTGAAGCTGGCAGAGGTTGGTTCATGAGGTTTAAGGAAAGAAGGCGTCTCCACAACATCAAAGTGCAAGGTGAAGCAGCAAGTGCTGATGTAGAAGCTGCAGCAAGTTATCCAGAAGATCTAGCTGAGAGAACTGATGAAGGTGGCTACACTAAACAACAGATTTTCAATGGAGACCGAGCAGCCTTCTATTGGAAGAAGATGCCATCTAGGACTTTCATAGCTAGAGAGGAGAAGTCGATGCCTGGCTTCAAAGCTTCAGAGGACAGGCTGACTCTCTTGTTAGGGGCTAATGCAGCCGGTGACTTTAAGTGGAAGCCAGCGCTCATTTACCATTCTGGAAAGCCTAGGGCCCTTAAGAATTATGCTCAATCTACTCTGCCTGTGCTCTATAAAGGGAACAACAGAGCCTGGACGACAGCACATCTGTTTACACCATGGTTTACTGAATATTTTAAGCCCACTGTTGAGACCTACTGCTCAGAAAAAAAGATTCCTTTCAAAATATTACTGCTCATTGACAATGCACCTGGTCACCCAAGAGCTCTGATGGAGATGTACAACGAGATTCATGTTGTTTTCATGCCTGCTAACACAACGTCCATTCCGCAGCCCACGGATCAAGGAGTCATTTCGACTTTCAAGTCTTATGATTTAAGAAATACATTTCATAAGGCTAGAGCTGCCATAGGTAGTGATTCCTCTGACGGATCTGGGCAAAGTAAATTGAAAACCTTCTGGAAAGGATTCAGCATTCTAGATGCCATGAAGAACATTTGTGATTCACGGGAGGAGGTCAAAATATCAACATCCACAGGAGTTTGGAAGAGGTTGATTCCAACCCTCACGGATGACTTTGAGGGGTTCAACACTTCAGTGGAGGAAGTAACCGCAGATGTGGTGGAAACAGCCAGAGAACTAGAATGAGAAGTGGAGCCTGAAGAAGTGACTGAATTGCTGCAGTCTCATGATAAAACTTTCACGGCTGAGGAGTTGCTTCTTATGGATGAGCAAAGAAAGTGATTCCTTGAGATGGAATCTACTCCTGGTGAAGACGCTGTGAACACTGTTGAAATGACAACAAAGGATTTAGAATGTTACATGAACTTAGCTGATAAAGCAGCAGCAGAGTTTGAGAGGATTGACTCCAATTTGGAAAGAAGTTCTGTTGTGGGTAAAACGCTATCAAACAGCATCACAGGCTACAGAGAAATCCTTTGTGAAAGGAAGAGTCAATCAATGCAGCAAACTTCATTGCTGTCTTATTTTAAGAAACTGCCACAGCCACCCCAACCTTCAGCAACCACCACCCCGATCAGTCAGCAGCCATCAACATTGAGGCAAGACCCTCTATCAGCAAAAAGATTACGACTCGCTGAAGGCTCAGATGATCGTTAGCATTGCACACTTAATAGACTATAGTGTAAACATAACTTTTATATGCACTGGGAAAACAAAAAATTCATGTGACTCGCTTCATTGCAATATTCACTTTATTGCAGTGGTCTGGAACCAAACCTGCAATATCTCCGAGGTGTGCCTGTAGTGTAGAGCAAAGAGGGCTAGGCCTCTTCTTCTAGGCCTTTGGGTGTTTGGGGGGAGGGTTGTTTTTTTAAGTCTGGCTATGCTATAGAGTCAACATGAAATCTTTCATCAGCTTACAGTAACATTGAGTAATATATGTCATAAATCTGTATTGCACACTACTGTCCTTACACAAACTATTGGGGGGTATTTGTAGCTTCATTTAAGAAGTGATTATCTACTTGTAGCAATGCTACAAAGTAAAGTCCCAAATTTGGAAGGTACACAAATTAGAGTCTGTATTTTCCTTCATTCTCTTTTCTAACTATAGGGCCCAGATACACAGCAAGTTACTGGAGTCCAGCAACTTACTGTGTGTCAGCTGAACTACAGTAACTGACTGCTGCTCAGCTGATGTTCAGTAACCTATTACGCAAAAGAAGTGGCGTGTGAGTTTTGAGTACACAATGAACTGCTTCACAGTCTGTTCCAGAATGGCTGTATTATTTGTTCTCATGATTTTCTAAAAAGTGATACTGAGAGAAGAGAAAAATTATCTTTTAAGACATGCATGTCTCATTGTAGAAAAGAGCTGATATTTTGATAAATATTAATATTATGGCTTTTTAATAGTTTGTGATGGCCCAAGCAGAGAAACATACACCAGAGTTAGTTGAAATTAAAGATTCCAAAGCCAAACTTTGGCTATTAGCATCTAAAATTCAGTGAGTTCCTAATCATTAGGCTTAGGAGTGTTCAGATTCCAGACTTTATTTTTCCTTCTCATAGAAAAACATAACTATGACTTTGGATTTCTATTCACAGTTTTGACTTGAGCCTTGCAGGTATTTATGGCTGTACTGCAGAACTCATTAATACTTCACTGAAAGTCAAACAGATAGATGCACAGAGTCCCATTTTTATAATAGTCTGTTCACTTATTTCCAGTGCAAGTCCATGCACTACAAACGCTCCAGGCACAGGAGACTGATAAAACTGAGTACATTAAAAGTTTGAAAGTTCTACGTGAACTTGCATTCCCAAAATCTGATGATGATCATTTTGGGTGCAAATGCACCAAAACTTAGCTGAGGCCACAAAGCTGATCCATTGCCTTGAAAACTTCAGTCCTAAGGCTCATTTCCATTGTTAGCTGTGAAATGTGGGATGTGAAGCAGGTGATCTTCCATTTGCAAGAACAGGGTGAGAGTTGCCAAGTAAACTCCAAAATTTCTGCAGACAGCTCATTTCATTATTCAAATACCAGTGTTACTCTATTTACCACCTCTATTGAGAGCCTTTCAGGTTTGTTTCATACATCTCTTTTTCCGTCATCAGCCTCACAAAACTGCCTGTCTCCAAAGGGACCATTATCTTCCAATATTGTCAATGTAACTGAAGCCAGTAATTGGCCTCAGCAAGGAAATAGACATGTTCCTAACCCCTTGTGGAGACAGAGTCCATATTCCACCTACAAATATGGCTTGCATTTTTTCAGGGTGCCTAAGCTTAGAGGTACTATCAACAGTCAGCATTTATGTTGGCTGGATCCAAACGCTGCTTGTGCTGATGACACGTAATGTTTCACCAGTAAATACTTGAGTGCCAGGTATGTCAAATGACTTGTTGGGTAGTGCCTATACACATCTGCTGATGTGCCAGCGCCTTGGGAGACAGTCCCCTCCCCACTGGCAGTAGAGACTGTCCACATCAGTTTCATCCTAGATACGCATTACTTGGACAAGAGTCAGCACGGATGTTTCAGGAGCACGTGGCCTCTCAGAGCATGACCTTAGAGCATGACCTCTCAGGTCAGTGCCAGAATGAAAGAAGAGAATTTCTGAGTATACATCCTCAGATGTACTACATTCACTACCATACCTTCAATGTCATGTAGACCTGTCTGCACAGGCTTCATGCTACCAACTTTGATAGCTGGTATCAATACAGATCTCAATGAAAGACCCTTCCCAAAAGCAGAGTCAATACTTGAGCAGCAGTCCCAATGCTGAAATCATGTTATTTTTCTCATTCTTTTTTGAATCAGATGGAAAGCTATGCCCTGTAACATGTTCATGCAAGGGGGAAAAAAAGTGACATCCTTAAGTTGGAGGAAAAAATTCAAATTGTTGCTGTAGTAAATGTAAATCAGTTCTGAGACCCAGCCACCTAATTGTCCATTAGGATATCAAAAAACAGATTCTTCTTTTAATTTAATAGTGTTCTAAAAGAAAACCCAAGAAAATGCTAAGCATTACTCATGGTGAAACTACAAGACAGAGCTTTTGACTCATGACTCATCTAATAAAAGTGAAAGCAGTTCATAAGCAGAATCTGAAGAGTTTCAAAGCACAAAATGAATTTACCTTTAAAAAAAAAATCCATTTCAGTAAGAAGGAAAAAGATCAGTTACAGGAAACATAGGACAGTGGTTACAGCTGGGGAATGAAAATAAGGAATCACCCTGCTTTCTACAACAAGGTTTCTCACAAACTTGGCCACACAGCAAGTTATTTAATCTGCATCTCTGAAATGATAGTGTATCCAATTCTTTTATTTTCTTCAATGCCCAAGTGACAGATTACATTTGCAATGAAACAATTAGAAATTCACACATAACATTATTGTTTTTTTCCTTTATTTACAGCCCTTGAAACCTCACAATTTGATTTTAAAAATCTGACCATATGTTATTTCAGGAATTAAACAGTTCATACTCCTGAAAGTAGAATGCTTACTGCACAAAAAAATGGTTTTAAAAGACTATGAGATGATTGACCATGTCAAGAGATGACTAACAGGAGAATTGAATAATGAATTAACATTGGAAAGATAGGTCAGGAACTTTATTCTTCTAATCTTCTAGGGGTTCTATGAAGTTAAAGTGTAGAAAACTCAAAACTCAGAAAGGCTTTTTCAGAGGATGTGACGCTTGTTCCCAGGAAGTCGCTGTGACCCAGAACCCAGTAAATTTCAAAAAGGAACATTCTTATGGGTAATACGAGTTATCAGAGCTACAATTAATTAAAACAATTTTTAAATTAAGGCTTGCACCTCAGGACAGTTACTGTCTGTATTGCTTCCACTTCTTAGGACGTCACTGGAAGTCTGGATTCTGATTCTAGCTGAAGAACAACCTTTTCCATGATAACAGGGACCTGAGCTGAGGAGCTGGAGGCAACATTGGGACAGGGGGAGTGAATGAGAAGGACAGATGCATTAAAGCACCCAACAGCCTTGCCAGTGAGCTTGGTGAAATGAACCCAAAATATATTGTACATTTTAGGAGTTAAGATTAACTGGAACTTTTCTAAAAATTACATACACAAAACACAAACTTCTGCAAATGATTATCAGGTCATATACCCATAAAAGCCAAAAGAAGATATTTTATTACCTGCTCATCTTACTTGTTTACAGAATAGAGCCAATATTAGTCAGCACAAGTAGTTGCTTCCAAGCAAGAATGCTTCAATCAGTAAGGAAGGGAGGTAATTAAAATGAGGGAAATCCAAAACACAGTTATAGCTACCACTCATGTCATCCAAATTGTACTATTTTATTCATTAAAAATAAAGCTTTGAAACAAAGATGGCATATTTTATGCAAGTTCTTGATTACCTTTCTGCCGAGGGAGCATGTAATTTACAAGAAAGAGGACTTAAAGCTTTGAGTGCCTCTGACTTAATTCAGCATGCTGTATTGATGGTCCCATTTAGATGATTCCATTTTAGGCCCCTCTAACGCATTAAAGGCATGACTTACTCACATCCATTTGGCTAATGATCCCCTACTGCTCTAAAGTAAATGACAGCTATTTACAGTAAATTATTCAATTAGATAGAGGGAAGTGCAGTATTCATTTTATATTGTTTGACATGGCAAAACAGAAGTGTGCAAGAAGGCAGGTGGGGCATTTTAATCTTTCAGAATCAATTGTTTAATCCACAACAAGAGACTAAATATACTCCACAATATTTGTCAGCATCAGATTTTTATTGTAAACATTCTAAGAGACACTGAAGTGCTGCAAATCTAGGTAATATAATTCTACCCACTTCAGAAATAAGTCATCATACAAACAATACAAGGAATGCTGGTAGCCACCATCTTATAGAACTGCTTGATTTTAAGCATAATTTAAACTAATACACAAAGTGATATTTTTTTTCCACATGCCTGCAGGTATTTAGGAGACTAAATTTCTATTTTAAAAAGGATTTTAGGCACAAGCAAACCAGAATCACTTTTATTTGTAATGGGATTTATACTACTAAGTGCTACCTCACTTTTGGAAACAGGCCTGACTCTCCCAAGACATTTGGACTCTGGAATATTTCTTCTTCATGTAATCTAAGCAAATGACAGCTCAGTTGCTGTCATGAATTAAGGAGGAGGATTCAGAAAAAACATCAAATAAAGTACAAGCAAGAGGGATACAGTTTGGGGCTAAAAAATAGAAAGAAGGGAGAATGATCACACTGCAGTAACTCAAAAGTAGCCTTAGACAAATTCAAAGACCTTTTTCTCCATATTTCTATTCTTTTTCAGTCACTGAAGGGCACACATTCACACATAAGCACATGTGTAAGTAGGTTACAAACCCTGCTGTATATATGCTGACTGCAGGCTGTGGCCACCAAACCTGGAGAAGAGGCTGAAGCCATGGTTCTGATTGTCCCCTGCCAAATCCCTGCCTCATAAAAGAGAAAATACAGGAGGAACTCTCATGATTATAGGTGTGGACACAAAATCCAAGGTGTGGGTAGGGCTGTTACATATCTTGAGCCTGACAGTGACCATACTTTGCACAGTTCTAAGGATCTGCAAAATTTAAGACAGAGGGAAAGAAGAAACAGGCAACATGTCCCCACTGGTGAGCTCTGATTTTGCAGAGCATCTCACTTTTGTGAGCTGGAACACTGCAGAACAAGTACTAGGCATCCCACGCTTTCCTCTGGCTAACCTGCAAATGCATTTAATTTTCTGTAGGCAGAGGGCCAAGTTCAGCAGATACAGCACCTGCTCACTTTAATGGGAGTTGCACTCACCTAGGCCAACAAATGAAATTTGCCTGAGGACTGCAAGCAACAGACTACGGAAAACAGCTGTAGCTAGCTTCTTTATTCAAAGGATACATGTGAAAAGCTACAGACTGGACTGTTGTAATTTCTCTTTCCGTTTCACCTTTTTTAAAGCTGCTGGGACAGTGGAACCCTTCCCACTCTCAGCAGGTATTTACTTACTTGTGCTCACCTGTGTGAGCAAGGATTCCAGACTGGCTGTTCATACTGATGGATTTAATCAAAAGATTGGCTTAGTCCAACTAGACTACTGTGAATTTAACTGACATTTTGTGCCTGTAAATCCAAAAGTGCTTATCAAATTATTCAAAAGACCTCCTACATGTATGGCTCCTGAGTGCCTAAGAAAGGTTTGCATTTCATTGTCTCTAAAGTCTGTTTTCTGTAATTTGATGCTCCCTGCTTATTCTGCTAGCTCTCTTCTTTTTTATGAAGGATTTATCTTACTTTGACTCTGAGCTCTACCCAAACGAAATACATCAACTAAATTTTGCTCCAGATTCTCAGTGGCTCCAAGCTGTCATGCATGCTATGTCAGTTTTCACCAGGCAAAGGTTGCTTCTTCATTATTATGTGAAGAAACTCAAAAATACTGTCAATTTGAAAAACTTTCTAAAGGATATAATAATACAAATAATAGTAATAACAATACAAGGCCTTAGCAAGCAGTACTCTAGTCCTTCAGCCTGTAAAGTAATCTCTGCTTTTACCTACATCTCTTCACACAATGTCTTCGTTGTTCTCCCCCCTGCTCTCAGACTAAACATATCTGCTGACATTCCCTCTGGTGCACAAGGAAGTGGCTTTCTGAGTTAAATTCTTCAAATATGTGATGATCCTCTGAAATGTTCTACAGTTACTTTCTGCTGAAAAATTATCCACCTGAAAGGCACTGAAGTTAAACCAGATTGCAAGCCAATTCTTCCCCTAGTAACAAGTTCATAATGATGAAAAAACTTGTAGCATTGTATTTGAAACCCACAAAGCCCATATTAAAAATAATCAGATAAAATAAACACTGAGAATATGAATTTAGCTCCACATTTTTGAGAATTTAATTCACTAAAATAAAATTGACTTCTCTTCACCAAACTACTAACATCTTTATTTCTCTAGTTTTGAAATCCCCTAGATAGCCAAACAGGAAAGTTCAGAGCAACTTAGACTTTCAAGCTACATTGCCAGTAACACAGCTACACATAGTAGCTACACTGAGCAGTACTGAGAATGAAGTATTGAGAGTGTACAAAATAGTATATATGTTTTTGAATACTTGCTCAGAACAGCCTGCTTGGAATGACAGAAGTTAGAAGACACTGAAGTGGAGGAGGCAGGAGGAGTCAATGTTGCACTTCAGTTTTTCCTAAGGTCTTCACTGCACTACGGCCCATGTAGCTGGGAGGAGCAGGCCTGGGCGCCAGGTGCTGCAGCACCCAGAGCTGAGACCGAAGGTGCTCACCCCCGCAGGGGTGGCTCAGGAGGCCAGTTACACCAGCAGTGCCACGGCTGCAAAGTTGACTCAAGAACATGGCTAATACTATTGCCAATAAATGTGAAAACCACTATTTGAAGTAATGACTTGGCCTAGGAAGAGTTACGTGACATCATCTCCGGTCTGATGGTGTGGGGAGGAATGCTGAGGTTCAGGGACTCACTGCAGCTGTGTTCTCATCCCAGTTTACTGCCAATCCCTGCTGTCCAGGGCACGGGAAAGCTTGGGACAGCTCTCCCTATCCCTGTAGTGCGGAAGTTTCTCTAAAACAAGAGTGCTAACTGCTCCAAATGGACTTGATTCACAAGTAGTATTTACAAAGCACTCTAGCATCCCTCTTGAGAGGCAGAACACAGTACAATTATACCAAAATACAGTACAATTTTCCTCCACCTTAGGCAGGTGCACTGCATTCTCATTCATATTACAATTAACAGACATTAAGGGTCAGGCAAACATATCAGCTAGAAAATAGCATGATGATTATTTAGCCCAACCCTGCTCACTTAGCATCAGGCTTTGCTTGTTTTGAGGTTTTTTTTTCCTCAGAACCCTTGACATTGTTTTCTAGCTATGGTAATACTTAAATAAATAAAGGAACAGGAAACACTTCTATATGAGCTAAGTGTGCTATCCTATAATGGGCCATCTCCCTAATGCCATAATTCATATAAGTTTAGATAAAAAGAACACAAAGAATGTTTTTAATAGAGCCAAACACAGAGTAGAACCACTCCCTGAGGTTTTCCAGGTTTCCCACAATGTCAGAAGCTATCTAATACATCCCTTTAGCAATGGCCAGTAATTTTTATATTTTCTTTCTCAGCAGCCAGAGGTCACCTTCTTCTTACAAGTCCTACAAATGCTTTCTGAAGTCCTAATGTTTAGGAGCTAGAAATGGGAGGAGAGAAACAAGGGTTCATTCAAACACACAAAGAATGTGAGAAAATACTTATGAAAGAAATCTGTTCTAGGGAGGGAGGCACTTATATTGAAGAGGACTATGATTTGGTCTGAAAAAACAGCAAAAGGCCTGACATGAAAAAATCTCTTGCATCCTGTGCTTCTAGTTTAGCACCTCAGCCAGTGATGTAGACAGTAAGTCTCAATCTAATATGAGGCAGCGCTTCAGCAATGAGAACATGTTTCAGGCACAGTAATGTGTTAAATTTTACTTACACATCCTTCAGCTAAACAATCTATGTTGGCTACATTTTTCTCTGCAAGACTGATGCTGTAATTTGGCTCTTTCTAAATTCCTGTATCTTTAAAATGACAGAACAGTTTCTCTTTTTCTTCATTTAATGACTTATTCTAGAAGTGCTTGAAATCTCAAGGATATTTTGAGAACCAAATTACAAAATCTTGCATAACAAGACTCAAATACATACAAATGGAAGAATATCCCTTCTTCTGGAATTCAAATCATCTTCTGCCTTCTATTTCATCACAATAAGATAGCAATCTCCAAAGCATTTCTGTGATGGCTCCATATTCATTCCTGTTTTTTCCTTTAAAGGAGATGTACTGACTGACTGATTTTGTAACTTGCATCCAGGTGCTGGTCCCAGCAGAAAAAATAGAGGGGATGTAAAGGTACCAAAGTGTATACCTTATAAGGAAAGTTACTAGTGTCTCAAAGGCAATTGCCTTGTAGTTCAAAATCAACCTAAGTACAGAGACATTTATTCCAAAAACCATCTGCAGGTAGGGCTATGCTGTACAGTGTTATGCATGTGAGAACTCCAAACTGGCAGCAACCAAGTTAGCTTCCAAACGTTAGGCAACCTGGCCCTACAGACGCTAATCTGTACCCAGGTTAATTAGCTTAGCTGAGAAGCAAGACTAAATGACAAGGTGCTTTAGTCAGTGGATCTCTACTAATTGAAGGAAACAGGCATAAAACTCTACACATCACTCATTGTACATTGACAGTGCTGTGTGGCATGGCCATATGCTAACATTTCTACAGAAATCTAGCTCTAACTAGGTGCCTACTAACATTCACTGATGGTTTAGCATTTTCTCAAGATAGGAACCAATACCACATTTATATTAAATTGTCATTGTAACTCAGGCTTAGCAGGAAGCTCTCTGCTGGTTAGCATGGGTACTTTCAGAAAGTATGTTGTCCTTCTAGTACCTGAGAGGCTTTCCTATTTAGAAGAAAATTAGCTGCCAGGTTTACCAGAACTGATGAGTTTTGTTCTCTGCCATTTAAAGTGATTCATAACTCAGAGAAAGAAGGTGAAATCTGCTTCAGCGTTAATGCCTGTGGGCAAAAGGAAAGTATCCCCAGACTTCCATGAAGCAAAGGTGCTCAAAGGAAGCCAGGGTAATGAAGGAGGCTGAGGAAGGCCACGAGGGGTATTTGAAGGAATCAGGGCTGTGGGACAGTATGGAAGGAGAATTGCTGAGTAAAAGGAAGCAGGCTGGAAAGAGCTGTTGTGATGAGTGGACAGGAAAGACTGGCTGAGCACTCTGGAGAGGAAGTCGTTGTGCCACGAGAGCTGACAGAGGAGGTGGACATTACTCATCCCTGTTATAATAAGGACTTGCAATTCAGGGTTTGGTGGCCAGGAGCAGTCTGCACTTGGAGTTCAAGGACAGACCAAGGTGAAGCCTCTGCTGGCTTCACAGCCTACTGCTGCCAGTGCCTGTCTTTATAAAATGGAGGAGGCTCTGTGGCTAACAGACTAACCAACTTGTTGGTTGCACAGTTTGTCTCCCACTCTGTTCCCAGTGCTCGTTCCTGTGACCTCTTCCAGTTATCAAGCTCACATCTCCAGTGCTGTAAGGGACCCAGGAACAGCAGTGCCCATCTAGTGTCTGCCCAGACCCTGCAGCAGCCATAATAGAGAGCCAACAGGTACTGAGTTGCAGCTGAGCACCAGGAGCTGCTAGAGCTGCTCCCAGCTTCCTGCAGGGAGGAGCGCGGTCCCTGGCAGTGCTACTGGGGTAATGGGTGGGTTCCCCTTTTGTCCCTCATTTCTCAAAGGCACCCCCCTTCCCAGGTGTCACAGGGAGTCCCGTCCAACCTGTGGACCCAAAACTAAGTTTTCAAAGCATATACCCACCCTTTCCACTGAGTCCATGAAAATATGAAATTGAATCACTGTAATGCATGTGCTCAGACTTTTCTTTGTTCATAGGCAGGTTCCTATGAGCACCTTACAGAGAAAGCAAGAGGGAAAAAAATGCCACACAACACACACCTAAAGTAATCTTACTCAACTGTACTTTGGCAAAAAACCTAGGCAGCAACAAGATTTTCCCTTTAGCTAGCAAACATATCCCATTTCCCTTTTTCCAGGGCCCACATCCATATATTCAAATATGGTTTTGGTATCAGCATTTATAGCTTTCATATGGTTACCATTTCTAAGGAAACCACTTCCTCAGCATAGACACAGTTAGTGTATTTTCTTATTTTCATTTTGTTCTGAAGCTGGCAAAATGCTTGTAGAGCAGGGGGAGAGGGAGAGGAGAGAGTGCAAGGGAGAGAAATCAGACCTAGAAAAAAAAATCACAAAGGTAAATGTGTTTCTTAAGGTACACTAGATCAAATATGCAAAAATCATTGGGGAATTATTTTTCAAGCTCCCTTTCTGTCTCTTAGCACAGCTTTCTCAACTGTTTTGATCTTTTCTTGGGATTTTATGTAAAAATTAAAGCATTGTCTGTACAGGGACTAAAGTAGTTCAGTACTACTGTTTGCCTAGGTGCAGCTTACTCTGCTTTCCAGAGGAGCACACTGCACTGGAGTTGAGAGCAATTTTGCTTGTCTGCACTGTCTTGGATATGACACAACCATCATGGTGTCATTAGAAAACTCCCAAGCACTTATATAAATAAGTGCAGTCTCTAGCACAACTACATCACAGCTAGAAAAAAGTGGCAGCAGCAAAGGCAACTAAACAGCTTAGAATAAAGTAAAAATAAAGCTTGTTCCAATAGGCAAGAAGTAAATTTGCCACTTCAGTACTAAATTGTGAAGCAGCGATTCTAGAATCCAGTATATGTAAACTCTTCAGGTTCTGACATACAAAAAATGGTATTAAATACTGTGGCTTTTTAAGAAAATACAACCCCAGTCCTCAGCCTGCCCTGGTACCAGAGGTTACAATCTATCAGGAATGGGCCTATGCCTACCTTAACAGTTCACAGTTCAATGTATTAGACTGATCCTGTCAAAGACACAAGCCTAAGAAATACAGAAGCACACATTCCTGTTTGCCACTGCTCCGTTGCAGAGACCGAATTAAACCCTTGCAGTTGCTTGCTCTATCACACCATAATGGACATACAATAAATACTGCTTTCAAAAAAGAATCATCCACCCACCCAGCTGGCCAGTAAACAACTGAGTCTGAAAAAAATAAAAAATCCACAAAAAACAGTCCATTCTCTTGGCACAAGAAAATGCATTCAAACTCCCTTGCACTTGGTCTGAAAAGGCATGTTTAAACCCCCTATGCAGTGCATGCTTGGCAGTATAGTTCCTTTATATGAAGAAAGCTGAGTTTTGCAAATTACTCAGATCCTGATCTTTTAGAACAAGTTGACCTAGGTTTAATTCTTCCTGTGCTTGTCTCTTTGAATAGGTTTGCTTTGCCATCTGCAGTGCCTGGGAAAGTATATCAGCCAGGAAGCCAGCCCTGAAAGATTGCTCCCTACAATATATTTTTCCCTCTTCACTCCAAACAGTATACCAGTATTGAAGATACATGAGAAACTGACAGAAGTTGAGGCTTTCGTTGTGTACGTCAAAGTTCAGTTATTGTCTAATATATGGTCTAATGACTAATGTTTTTTACAGCTTCTAATGGCTCCTTTCTGATAACTGCAAAGTTCTTATAGGTGCATTTTCTTCCTTTTCAATCACTGGGACTCCAGCTGTCTTCTGAAGATAGCTAATGATCAACAGGCCATTTGATTCCAGTGAACAACTTTTCAAATGTTTTTTCTCCAAATAAAAGTAGATCTCATGAAGCAGATCTTGAAAAAATCTTTCAAGGAACAAGGATCTGATTTTCAAATTAAAAAAAAAAACACAGCAAAAAGCATCAGAAATCTTTTCAAAATTTGATAAATACTGCTGTTCTGGATCAGATATATGGCTTCCAGCATAATGCAAAACACGTATCTCGCATCTGAAGTTGAAATGTCTTTTCTGAAGCCAAATCTAATGTTGTAATGTGGATCCATTAAGAACATAACCCATGGCAAATGAACAGGTTTTGCTTTACTGAAGGACAGCATGGATGCCAACAATAGATGGCAGTCAAGGAGCAGTGCCAGTTTACACCACCTGAAAATATGGCTCACTCTTCTTGCCACAGCAAGCTATAATCTAAGAAGACTATAGAACAGCCTAGGTTTATTAATGTAAATTTCCAGCTGTCATATTTTCTCTGAAATGTTTACACTCTGTCCTGAAGAAGGTGGTGAACTAGAATTCAGCATGTGTGATAGAATGAGCCATCTCTGGAGAGATACAACATCTCTGGGTGTGACTTTCCTAAACATAAAACTCAGKTTTTTTTATTTAAGTTGTAAATGGTGGGGATTGTTTTTCCCTACATACTGTATTGTTACCTTACAACATAGGGCCAGTAAGCAGAAAGGAGAAGCTGCTTCACTGTAGGATCAGAGCACAGGCTGAAACTGTTATCATTTAGAGTCCTCTTCAGGATACAAATAATATTAACAATTAAGTAAAGACCATCAGCACCCAACCAGTTAAAAAATAAGTCATTTGTGTTGTCACTATTAACTAGAGTATATGAAGAATAACTAAAAAAACTTTCAAAATAATGTGGAAGGATTTCACATAAAGCAGAAAAGCAGAAAAATATTTAGCTGCTCCCCCTAAAATTTTGCTACTTCGTTCACAATTTTTAGGAACTAGTTACTAGTTACTACTTACTAGTACTTAAAAGCTGTGTGCTACAATGAACTTTCATTAATCACACAAAGCATTAAACTACTGAATCAATTAACATTTCATGATTAGTAAAACATCACATTAATTACTGCCATAATTAAAAAAATCTTACTTGGAGAAAATGAAAACAGATACCCTGAGATTTTGATTCTGGTATCTACCTCATCTTTTAACAGCTACTAGCATGCTCAGTTTATGAAATATAATCAGGCCACCCAAAAAGTTAATAAGAAAAAAATCCTTTCCTCAAAAAGCATAAAGTGTTCCTTTGGATTATCTGACACAAATATGCTCACATTAAAGTTTAAAAGTAGTTTTCAAAGCTACCTGTCAAGAACAATAAAGAAACCAGCATAATAACACAATATAGATGTTAAATTCAGTTTGCTTTTTCATAGTGTAGTAGCAGAGTTTATACTCAGGCATGGCATTTACCTTTCTGTCTTTCAATCCATACTAATAGACAAACAGACATTTATTCTATGAGCCACTTTTTTGAGGCAACTGTAGGACTGTGTTGTGTGCATTTCTGCCCACTGCAGGCCTGCATAGTGGAGAGCAAGAGAGGAGCAAGCAATGCCACAGTCCAGGATGCTTTGGCCTTACGTAGGCACATTAAATCTCCATACTGCGCTGAGCACAGTCAGACATCTGTAAAAAACAAAACAACCCCCCTAGCCCCCCGAAAATGTATTGCCCACGAGACTTGCACATATCCACATGCTTCCTCTTCAGTAGCCAGTACAAAGACTAACTAGCAGAGCTAAGATCAAAAAGTTGCTGCAAGAGACGTTTACCATCATGGCGTTAATAGACTTACCAGGAAGGGGACGAATGTTGCTGCACCTTGTGAAAAGGATGTCTTACTTCTCGCTCTCCTTTTTAATCTACGCATACAGTATGAGGCACAGGTTACACACACACCACACAGCTGTGTGATGTCACAGGACAAGTGAGTTCATAATTCAGTCAGTTTTGCATCACCGTGGCTCAGTCCCAAATAACTAGTTTAGATATGTTTGAGATTGGAGAAGGAAAGAGGTAGTAGTGGTACGAAGAGGGGAGTTAAATAACTTTTCATTTCCATTCCAGATTTTAAAAATTGACAATCCTAACAGACAACTAACAAGGCCGCTTTTCTGGCCACAAATAGAAAAGCGCTAATCTCATATACACATATTGGCCCCAATACTCAGTAATTACGTCCTTGCAAATAGTTTTAAGCTAGTGGCTTGCCTAGTCCCAAGTGCTAGCAAGGCATACCCACATCTGCTCAAAATTCGTTCCGTTTCTCAAAACACATGTCATCCCAAGGATCTGGAGAACAGGGAATAATTCAGTGCAGTTGGGAACACACTTCGTTTCTCTTTCTCTCTTCCTCATAGGTCCTCCCAATACCAAAGGCAAGGAGTGGCTACCATGCAGCCCTTGCGCCAGCTTGCAAGTTTTCCAAACAAGTAGTTCTCTTAGGAGACTGTCTATAGAAGCTTTACAGTCTCAGCCACTTATTCAATAATTATTCAATAATTGACTTGGAATAAAAAAAATATATAGTCTTCATACATACAATCTACAAGGCTCTGCTTGCTTATTTTACAGTTATTCTGAACGCTAGTCTACCTATTAGTTTGGATACTATTGGAATATCAGATAACATCATTAAACCAAAGCCTAGGCCAGTGGTTGACGATATAATGCTGAAAACGGACTCAATTCCTTTTACCTCAGCTGGAGCAAAGAATGAAAGTTGAACTCATGTTTTGTTACTAACAGAATTTTTAGAAAAGAAATGAAGGGGCCAATTCAGCCCTTTTGAAGATCTATATAACCTCAAAATAATAGTCAGGTCTGTAATGTAACTAAGGCAACCAGTATCATATTCTGGGGGTTGACATATCTGGCACATTTTGGGAAATAGAAACTTATATACTTCTGGCTAGAAGAACAGCAGTATCAGTGCTCTCTCCCAAAAGACCAGCATTTAATTGCTAAAAGAGATTTTCATTTTTTTATATAAGAAAAATTCTTCCTGAAATCATATCTTCTTTGGTTTCTTCGCTGGTCCAGTTTTTTGTATTGGGAACTGCTGAAGTCCCTCAATCTCAGACAGACTGATTAGCTAGGAAGACAGAATACCCAAAGCTGGAACAAAATCCCTCCACCTGAACAGGCTTCCTCTGCCACTGAAGAACTGCAGCATTCACCTTTGCTCCAGGCCAAAGGAGATCCTCAATTAATTTTTAAAGATCTGTTTTAGAAGAATAATAAGAATAGGAAGCCTGCAAGCTGCAACATAGCAAACTGTTCCTAGTTGTAGGAACTAGTCCAGTTCCTGCTGCCTGAATCATTACAGCCCCCCCTGCCTTGGTCTAGCTTTCTTCTCATCAACCAAAATGAACATACGTAGCTCTATGCTGAAACGTCATTTTGTGGCCTTATTAACACTTAATCCAGCAAGTTGATGCTAACAACGCCTTTTGAAAAATTCATTGTGTACAGTATTTGCCATCCAACCTTCCAAATCCTTCTTAATAATATATAGATACACAATGAAGGAACTTTACAAAAGGGAGGGGTATCATCACCTAAGAGGCACAGAGGGGCGTGTAATGCAATCATGAAACGTAAGCAGAATCGAGCTCAACAGCACTTGTTTTCTAGTATAACTAATACATCATTTATGACGGTTTGCTTTTAGCTGCAAGTTCCTACCTGAACACCTTTTGTTTTAAAGAAAAAGCACCATGATCAGCTGTTGTTAGATTTGCTTTATCTTTGGCTTCATGCTAAGTGCAAATACAGAAGCATAGCAACTGTCAAGCTTGACTCTTTCTCACAGACCAGAATCCAAACAGTTCCTTCTCTATACCAATTTATTTGACAAGATTGCAGTTCTCTTTATGGAAAGCCTCAAAGTTCTGGAAAGGGAATATTTTCTATTTTTTTCAAGTCCTTTAAGCATGTATGCATATCTAATAGCAAGAGAACGTAGACTTTAATATTATGGAAAAATAGTAAACTCTTTCAAGCTCAAAAAGAAGTAAGAGCAGCCAGAAGAAAAATAGCATACCTGTGTTATATTATATAAGAAAAAGGTACAAATCTAAACTTGCTTTAACTTACACTGCTTAATGTGCAAAGATACCCAGGTTTCGGTCCTGCCAGGACCCCAGTCCAGCAAAGTGCTTAAGGACGTTCATAGGAACCAAAATGAAAAACCTCGCATGTTTAAAACCTGACATCTCCTTAAGTGCTTTGCTACATTAGGGCCAGCAACCTCAGCACTTCCCAGCTAAGTGGCTTGTGAATCTTCAGTGAAATAAGTTGCGCTGTCCTTCCCCTGCTCGCCTTTAACTTCTCAAACCTCCCCTTGGTTCAGAGCATGGGCTGCCTGAGGTTTGACTCAGCACAGCCGCCGTTTCTCCATCAAAATGCATGGAATAAAAGTGGTTCCTAAATGTTTGACATTGATCTTAAGGACATGAAAGAGAAAGCAAGTACACAAATTTTCATTGAGAACTACACTGAAAATAATGTGCCTCACATGTGATTGCTTAGACTCAAAACTTTTACCATGCCTTTTATGCCTTGTGAGGAACAGCTCCATAGCACACCTATCTTAAGTGCCATTCAGAGCCGGCTGTTCCTAGTGGTTCATTAGTTAAGTGACCGTCTTTTCTGCACAGAAGTGACTTTCTAAGCACCAGTCTTGATTCTGTTTCTGGTTCTTGTGCAGCAAATGAGTCACTTATGCCCTGATTCAGCAAAATGCATGCCTAGTCAGGAAATTATAGAAGCATATGTTGAAGATCTGGGCATGTTCTTTGTCAAATAAAGTTCTGCTTTGCTGAACTAGAGTCTTATGTTCCTTTCTACAAAGAAAAAGGTGGTGGTGGGTGTTAAACAGTAAAGTGCTATTTTTCTGTTCCCCTAACCTTTCTGTCCTGCCTGTTTAGTCTGCAAACTATAAAAAAAAACCCAAAACTTCGTTGGGTCGCACATTTGTATTTAGCACAGTGGAATGGATTTCAATACAGGTTTCTCGGTGCTGTCATGTGGTCTGTTCTCAGCAGGAGTGTATGCATTAGATTTATTAGTGCTTAGTTATGAAGTATATCCATAAATACATTAGGTTTTCTATATAAAAAATGTTGCAAACAAAATAACATCTGAAAGTTTCAGTTTCCCCTGAAGCACCAACAGTCAAATTAACTGCAGTGCATTATCTAGCAGGTGACATATTTGCTGTTCCTGAACAGATGCAGAAGTCTGTGTTCCCCAGATTGCCTCAGCATGATTGTGATTTTGATGTGATATCACTTTGACACAAGCTGATCACCCAGCCCTCTGACCACTCTAGTTTATACTTGATCATATTCTTCTCATTATTTCTTGCTTTATACTATTTCTTCATCTTCCAGTAGCCTTAATAAATCTAATTCCTGGTTGTCAAATCTGACAAGTATATGGGACACATTCAAAAACCTGTGTTTTCCTCACTGGATGGGAACTTATCAGGTTCAAAAAATTTATAGCTCTGAGAAAAACTTTCAGTCTATTTTATCCTCCATTGTGTGAACATAACTCTCAGTTAAAGACCATTACAGTAAATTGAATAATTTTAAAGATGTGAAAATTTGGCCAAAGCATTTTTTAAACAAATTAAATATACAGAGATTGTAGTTGGCAATCTATTTCAAATGATAAAATATGAGACATAGAAATATGCTGCACAGACTTCCACTATTTTCATACTAAAAATCACAATGCATAACTACCAAGTCTTTAGATATGTGCCACAATAAAAATAGTGCCAAAACCACATAGGTGTAGGCAACTGATGGTCTTAAGGATGACAATATAGATTCACATGGAAAAGAGAGCAGATGAGTGGAGAAAGAAGAGAAACTTGGGAGTAAGAACTTGAGCACAGGACAATGATAACACAACTTAAACACTCAGATGAAATCAGTTTATTGTTTAGAAAAAAAGCGAGAGAGAAACACGAGATGGGAAATTGAGGCTGCTTTTGGTAATATATGTTTGTCCCATTCTTTACCAGTACCCCCAAAAGTCTCTTCAGACACTTTGTCCTTTTCACTAACAAGAGAAGATGCATGGGCCACATGTCTGTCATGAGGACAGTCTCTGAGGGGACAATGTTCTAACACATGAACGAAACGACACAAGCACGGTGGCTGACAAGCACCTGCCTGTTCATTATTCAGACTTTTGGTCCTCTGAAATATTGTCCTATAGGGGAATTATTTGCACAAACTTGGGTAATTTGGACATCACAAAAATGACAACTCACACTTTCAGTAGGAAGCTATGTTACAAGGAAAAGCTGTATGGAAGTATTAAAACTGTCTCCCCTCCTTCTTAAAAAAAAAAAGCTTGCATAACGTTTGCCTGCATACACAAGTACAGCTCTGCGACATCAGTTCATTGAGAGACACTGTCAGAAATTCCCAGGTTCTAATAATAACTCTACCACACTTACCTGTCTTAACATTGTAATGGAATCACAACCTACGCATGACTCAATTCACCATATATAAAGCAGGAATATAGTTATTCATCCAGGATTACTATACATCCTTCATTTGTCACTTTGAAATCTTGTGCACGTAGTTTTTGAGGAATCCTTCAATTAATCTGGAATCTCCTGACACACAATAAGCCTATTAATACATGAAACATCCCAGTATTGTTGCTCATGTGCCATTTATCACTAGCGTTGAAAATCCCAGATGTAGCTCTATCATGTATACAGTAGCTCTGACACTTTGGAAATGCATGAAGTACAATAGCTTAATACTTTCTGGGAGCTTCAGACTTACTGTACATGCATAGAACAGCATGAGTAGATGCAATTGGCCATGAAATCTCGGAATGGCGTATGTTAATCACATGTTTGTCTATTCAACAGCAAATGTCTTCTTTCATATCACTAGGAAACACAGATCCTTCAAATGAGTTACTGAATTCACCCTGCACCAGTTGGTATTGCAACGCTCACAAAGAGAACTTCATCCCATGCTCACATCCCAATGAAATGGTAAGGTCTCTCTGCTATTGCAAACCTTATTTTTGAAGTGAATCCACTGACTACTTGTGAGCACAAGCACTTCTTTCATGACTAAATGTTTGTAGATCAGAGAATATTATTTCAATATTGCAACATGAAAACACAACTTGCATTTGATCTAATTATACTATTGCCTACAATTTCTATTGTAGCTATTCCTGGTAGCATATTTAAAACACTTTAAAACCTGTATTTTATTCTTCTACAGTAGAGCTATAATAAAATAACCTGTATAGCATTAGGCCTAGCAGATTTTATAGCACTATCTCAATCTTTCTTTTGGAAATGCATCTGTTTTTATGCCATAAACACAGACTGCAGTATACCAGTGTAGATTGCCTCTCTGAGGGCTGGAAATATTTTGATCAGCATTCACTGGAGAAAAACACTTGAAATCCATCACAACATTATGAAGGAGTCTTACCAGCAGAGCTGACTTGCATTAAGTTAGGTCAGCTGCTCAGTGCTGTTTCACTAAAGTCTTTTTACAAGATTTGTCACTGTTTTGTTATTTCATTTCATTTCAAAATATTTTATTGTGGACCAACCATAAGCATTTCTCCAAAGTTCTTTAATTGCTTAGTTTTATTTTAGTTTATTCTTGTAGTGGTTTTGATCCATTTGCACAGTATTTAAGAGCAACTTTACAAAACAATGATCACAGTCTGTGGAGGGATAGCACATAGCAATCTTGGAAGGGGTGGCCCTTGAATCAGAACCATGACTTAGTGTTGAGTTTCTTTCTTGCTTCCAAGAGGTTTAAGCATGGGCAGAGATAGTTCTTTGGCTAAAGGAAGGGTGATTCCCCCTCCTGCTCAGCAGAAATCATGAAGAAAGAGTAGGAGGCAGAGGGAGGCTTTGTTCATCTCATGCACTGTGTACTTGTACAGATGAACAGGCAGGAATAAATTTTATTAGTAACACCTCGGAGGTTTCTGTCCTCCGGTACTGCACCCTAGATAAGCAAGCCTACTGTAAAACTGATACACCAGTCACTCTCATGCTAAGTTTATTGAGCATAAAACCTTTGAGATGGCTCTAACAGAGTTCTTAAACACCCAAGAGATTATTAAAAAGAACAGACATTTCTACAGAACTAAATCTTCCTTCACTCATAGTTAACAACAGATTTTTACTATGCAACCTTTTTTATTGTTCTATCAATAATGTATCTATTATAGCTCATCTACTGATTTTTTTTATAAACTTGTTAACAAAACACTTCTGGTTTAACCATTTTTCATATAAACATATATGTAATTAACTCTATAACTGAATTTGCAGAGCAATTCATTTGAATCTCACATCTCTCAAAAGAGCGCTAAAGCAACTATAAAACAAAAGCTTTAAATTGTGTCCTGTTTTTCTCTCGTTAATATTAAAAGGACACAGAGTACTAATGCACTATTAACACTGCCACCGAGACAAAATATTTTGTTAACTCTTATGAGTTCTTTTGCTAGTTCTTATGAGTTACATTTAATTTATTGTAGTGAAAGCCACATAAAACATGTGTGGTCTTCAGAGGAGAAAGTCTTCAGTGGTGCAGCTGCTGTAGGGAAGGGGTTGCAGTCTCCAGCAGACAAGACAAGCATTGAGCAAAGCCACAGAATAGGCAAAGAAAAATGTAAATAGATCATTAAAACATTTCAGACATGGAAGAGCAGATTGAATACAAGACAGGCAAGTCATGAACTACAAAGGACTTAGAAGGAGGAGAAAGGACTTCCTATATTAGACTTGCTGCCAAATAATGGTCACAGCCAAACTTCAGGATTTTATTTCTGTGCTGCTTTTAGTCACTTCTTTCCCAAATCAACACTATTGTTTAATAATAAACACAGCTGATTCCGCTCTTTATAGAACAGAGCAAGTGTTTACCAGCTGTCCTGAAGTCATGAAAGACTCCGTCGGGACAGAAGAAAAAGAAAAGCAAAAGCCTTTGGCCATCCTAGCCAATAAGGCTATCAAAATGTTTGAACATAATTATTTTCAAATCTCCATGTATCTCTGTTAACATAAAAATATACATAAGGCAAAGAACAGTGATCTTGTAGTACATTTGTGTAACGACCAACAAATCAACACCGCTATGCAAATCTCATCTCAAATGAAAAACAACAACAAAAAAAAAGCTTGACAGATTAGCTCTAGAAGAGTAGAAAGCTGTCTAACTTACAAGGTTTTACTGTAGTTTTTCCCTATAGCTTTTGGCAAACTAGACATTGACATAACTTTTCAGCATTCCTAGTTAATTCACTGGTAAAAGGCAGAAGAATTTATAAATCTCTTGTGTAAGGTTATATTAAAATTGCATCTATTTTTGCAGCAGATCTTATACATCCAAATCCATCTGTAAATGTCCCTCAGTTTCCACAACACCAAGACCACCAAGAACCCAGGGTCTCAGAGATCAGACAATGACGAAACCTGTCTCTTCCCACTTGCAATGTGTCATATGCAGATTGCACATTGCCTGAAAAAATAAATAGCAAACTCATGACATCAAGGCAAGATAGGGATTTATTCCCGCTTCGCTTTCAGGTGCCACATATTTGAGTTTAAACTCTGCAAATTCCAGGAAGTTAAAGAGCAAATCAGAACAAACAAAAAACCAACACAGCACAATTTTTCCAGGCCTGACAAGCCAACCTGCTCTTTTAACAGTTCCTGTAGGAAGTGGTCTCATTGCACATCTACTTTAACTTAAGTGTTCAAGACCGTTGCCTAGTTAGAATAAGATAGTGTCCTTCAGCACTCCTGGATGCTATTCTCACATGTGCTTATGACTAAATGAGACTCTAGGCATGTTACTAACTTATTTTGGAACAATTCATGTGATATCTACCTTTCCCCACATATGTATCCATCAGTTAAAAAATTAATAGCTGAACTAAAGTCTTCATAGGAAAGGCATTACAGTATGTGCAGTGGACCAAATTCTCTCCTCAGACACTTAGGAAAATTTGGCTTCACAAAACAGTAATCACAGAAACCCCAATATATTTCCCTACACTCACCACATTGTGACACGTGATGTGCCACAGTTATTTCCCCTTTCTGTGCATGGGCATAATTGTGGTATCTCAGATACTGTAGTTAGCACTGAGAAATGATGACTTTTTAAAAGGGAAAAATGATAGCCTGCACTGTGATTGCAAACTGCCATAAACACTACAGTTACGTGAGTGCAAGGCAGAACAAAGTTTGGCTGCGGTTTGAGGCCATTACATTCCATGGTAATCAAAGTTTAAGAATTCTTTGTCTCAAACGTACTTTTGTTTTTACTGGAAAAAAGTGAAATAGTTTAGCCTCAATGAATCAAAGAAATGGAACCAAAATACAGGTTTCTGCTCTATGAAGACCCTGGCCTGCGTCCTTTGTGCTTTCTCTGGGCAGCTGATGTTTACTGAGAAGAAAATGGGAACAGGCACTATGCTGAAGTCTTCTTTTAGAAAGCAGCCAGGTCAAAGGGAGGCAGGCACTGTTTTACAGAGACCTGGATCCAATACAGAGTTTGTTTGGATTTTAAGATATGATCTCATCTCCACCGATAGGCACTTTGTTTACAGAATCAAATCTGTAACAAGTAATAAACAGATTAATTTAGCACATAAAGTTGCTCTTTGTATTTCCCCAAAATCTAGAGTTATAGTTACTTATATTTAGTATATTTAATAGCTACTAAAGCCTATGAGTTAATACAAGAGAATACTTATACAGTACAGCGATGGGTCAGTTTCATCCTTCGAGCAACCTTATTTCCTCTTTAGCATCCTCATCTCATTTTCTTCAAGCCAATTACCTGTGGGTCTGTTCCCTCAGTGTTAGTTTGGAGGAGCCTGGGCAGGGGGTAGGGAGAGAACAACAGAAAGTAGTTTAAATTGAAAAAAGCTCTGGACTACCTGAATATATTTTTAACAAAGAAAACTTCAGGCAGTGTGAAAAACTCTTTACATATTTCCTTTTATAAGACTTTTCTCCCCCAGCTAGTTCACTGTTCTTATTATTCATTGAAAATAATGAGTTCAAGCTCTTTACTGTTTCCCCTCCTTCTTCTCTCCTTTCTGATACACTGCATTTGCTTTCGAAAGGAATTGGGAATTTTGAGCCTTTTCCATACCCGGTGTGTGCTGGCTGTTACAGAGTCCTTTCATTAGGAGATTACATAAATGAGTACTTGAAGCAATAATGGTGCAAAACAATATTCGAAAGGAACAATTTATTCATGCAATAAGAATTGCCTCATTTATTTTCCATAGAAATAGATCTGATTAATTTAATGTTTCTATTTTCAAAGCCCATTAGACTGTAGTCTGCCTTTGGCAAATGGTAGATGAATTCACAGCGCTAAACAATGTTTTTGTTTTGTTTTTAATACATTTTTATTTACTATTATTTTGTGACATAGCTTCTTGTGCTCAGATTTTGACAATGGCAAAGAAAATTGAGCTGAAAATAGAAACAAATAACAAGATCAACACAAATAGTTTCATATCCCTAACTATGAACAAAAAAAGATAGATTAAAGAAAAAACTAAAATTTTCTCAGGAGATGTATCAGTAGGTGCAAGATCTGCCAACCAGGAGCATGAAGGCAGAAGCCACAAATGAGAACTCAAGGTACAGGGAACCTGATTACCCCCAAACTATTATCCTATCTGTTCTTTAGGCAGAACTGCCAGCCTCTCCATGGAAATAGCTCCCAAATCTGTCACCAGGTGTTTGTGAAATAACTTAGCTCTAGGAAAAAACATGTTTCGCAAGCACTTTGTTTAGACAACATGTTTATCCATGGAAACCCCCAAGAAAGTAAGAGGAAAAAAAGAGTATCCTTAAATCAAACAGTATTATCTGTATCATGTCCTGTCACAAGGTCAGTTCTTTGTGCATGTGGGTTTTTGATGAGAGATGGAAGGACAGAGCACTAATCTAAGAGCTCTGATGCTACGCTTGAATACTGCGGGGTGGGTACGTGCCGTTGCAGTTAAAAAGCTACAATTAAAAAGAAACAAAATAATATTTACTTTTTGCAGTTTATGAGTGGAACAATTTTTAGAAAGAAATTTGTATGAGTCTGAGGCCCTACTGTTTTCTTCCACCTCTAAAACAGTTTTCTTTTTTTCAAATAATTTCTAAGGACAGTTGAAGTAGGCTCCTTCTTACAAATTCCTCTCTTCTGTGTAATAACATTTTAAGAACATACACGTTTCTTAGCACCTAGAGAACATCCTTCTGCCTTTGGCTTTAGTTTGGACAAGAAACTTGGGTGTAATGATGGTTTCTAATGCTACAACCAGCTTGGTATCAAAATAAAGATGGTGGTTAGCTTTCCACCCATCATCATGAAGGGAGCATGGAGAATCCAGATCCACTAGAAATTTAATGATTCATATTGAGAGAAAAGTGACATATATCTTCCCTCCTCCTTACCTAGAGGTGACAAGTTCATAACTGCTACCAAATAGCACTGTCAGTGCTGTTTGGTGTTTTGTACTTTATTCTGAACAAGCAACACTAACACGTTGGCAATGGGCTTCATAGTAGTTCTGGCAACTTACAGCGTATCCTGTCTTTGCTTTCACATCTGTACAAAACAATCACCATGACGCTCAGACCAAAACAAAGAATCTATTTTTGTCATATTACAGCTCTTCAACACCAATACACTTACAGGCGTTACAACCTACTGTTATATCATTTTGAAACAGTTCATAGTACACAAGCCTATTTCATTGTTGACCTTTCTGCAACATGCATCATGTCCCACAGATTATTTTGAAAATAACTGTATAAATCTTTACTTCTGCTGGAGTAGAATAAATCCAAAATGAGAGAATCTTAGCAGTATACAGCTACTCTGAAGATCTTGATAAAAGCTTTACACTTTTTTTGATTGCCGGACAATGGGAGCTTGGGCAGTGTTTTAGGGGCAGGGAAGGAAAGGGAAATCAGATTTGGGGGCCTAGAGAAAGGAAATGGGAGAGAGGATGGATTTATAAATTCAGGAGAAGAGTAACAATCCCAAAGTATCTATTATGGAATTTACAGAATCTGCTGTTTGACTGATAACAGCGCAAGGTCTTATGGGTATTGGCTGTATTAATCCCAGAAACACTTGGCAAGATATTTTCCACTCATGTGGCCATTATGAGCCAAGCTCTCACTTTTTAAAGTCCATCTGTATCTGTGAGGGTTTTTTTTAATTTAAAAAAAAAAAACAAAAAACTTAGACCTGAACGAAAATTAGAAAGGGACCCCCATTTTCCAAAGCATAGAAAAATCAATCTATAAATAAATGTGAATCAGAATACAAATTTGCATCCTTAATTCTTTGCTATAAAACCTCAGGTGCAGTTTATAAGTGCAAATGTAGGTTCACCTGTATAGTACATAATCACAACCACACATCGGTAGTCTAACTTTGAAAACTGAACAGATTCAGGAGATGCAGAATTTTCCTTCCAGATTCTGTTTCAGAGCTGTTTATTTGCTTCTACATTTGGGGAGAATGCTCTGGATGCCTATGGACACGGCTTTTCCAAGGAGCACAGCAAGGGGAGGGAGAGGCACTTCCAAGGTTTCCTACTCAGTTAATCTAGCACATGGAACAGAGAAAGGCACTTCTCTAGCCAGGAAAATTTTCTCACAAACAATTGTAGAAACTCTGATTTGAATGATGGAAACAGTCAAGAAAGCCACAAACATTTTAAATGAAATAAATGGGGGCCACTCATATTTTATCATCAGCTCCTCCAGGATACTTTCATAATGTCCAAGATAAGGCCCTAATCCCACATCTTGGTTATTGAGTTCTATGAAAGAGACTTCTCTGATTTTTACTCTTTCATATACAGAGGCTATAAGTAAAATCCTTAGATCTGGAATGAACTTTTGCAATGGGCTCACTGTATGTAAAACATGCCATATTGTTCTATGGCTACTTACACGAGGACAAAGACTGTCACAGAAAGCTCACTAAGTAAATATAAAGCTTAGCTAAAAGTTTAAGTTTGGAAATCACATTTGGGTTAAATGTTAGCAAATACTCAGTTGCTATTCAAAGCTACATAGCTTAATGGTCATAGAATGCTTTGCTTAGGGCACAGAGCTGTGGCCAAGGGTTTTTTGTGATTAGGTAGCTCTTATCATTGGTATTTTCTTTTTCACTGGAAATCAGAAACCAGACAAAAAAGAATGATAAATATCAGTCATCAGTCTATGTAACTCACAGTTTTAGCAACACATCAATCAAATATTTCCAAGGAAAATTTCAATGCAAAACCTAGAAAACTGAGCACACATGAAAACAGAACCATTTCCTCACCATTAGGGATGCTCACTGCAGAGCAGAACTGAGCACAGAAAGGTTCTGGGTTTGGCATTTTTCAAGGCCTTTCCTGGCCCATCAAGAGATACTTGCATAGAATGAAGATGTATATCCATTATACATGTGCATTTTCAAAGCTCAGTCAAACCAATGGACAGTATACCTGAGACTTAACTAGATTTAAAAATAAATAACTTGATATTATTCTTATAGAGATTTATGTTCCTGCAAACACGAAATTTGGAGCATAAATTAGGGTACTAATAAAGAAGGACTTTGGCCCCGAGGCTGCAGCCTATGCCGATCACGGACAAGGGAAAACCAAAGGGCCCAGGGAAGCAAAGAGGTAAGCTGCTCTCCCTGCTCCTGCGGCCAGCAAGACAAAAAGTTGATCACTGGGACAGAGTTACAGCAGCCTGACTCCTGTAATTTTTACTTAGCACCTTGCTGTCCCTTAGCCTCTGTTGGCGAGGGCTCCGGCAGTTCACCAGTGACTGGGGAGAGGTTTGACAAGCTCGGGGGAATTGCCTGTGTGGAGAAGAGAGCCTGCGAAGAATTGCTGCACTCTCACGGAGACGCCCAAAACATCAAACAAGGAAACCCTCAACGGTCCCAGGAGCTGAGCTGCCAATGCCCCAAGAGCATCACCAGGAGCTTACTTTGCATAAGCAAGGGGATGAGTTCGTTTGGTTTAACTGCAGAACCAGAGGATGAATGGTGCTCAAGTGGCTTAAAGACACTTTTAGCACCTGTTTAACTCCATGCACAGTTTTGATTTCAGCTAAAAATCAGAGTCAAATCAACAGAAGCAAATATGCTTACACCTCCTCCTTCCTTGGGCCAAAATCATATGAAAAAAGCCATGCCCTCCCTCATACACACTTAAGCCTCCATGTTCTTTTTCTCTCTAAAATTGCTCTCCACAAAGATGGTCAGTGATGTGCACAGATTTCATGCATGTCAAACACTGTTTAAAAACAGTGCTCCATAAGCTGCTGAATTTAAACCCCTAGTGGCAATTTCTATATGAAAGGCTCAAGAAAAAATTCCCCTGAAAAACCCACTCCCAAATACTTTCTGAGCTTATCAGCATAAAGCTAACCCACCAGTGCAAGATAGTAGAGAAACACAGGCTGTGCTCATCAGCACAAAACAGAAGTGAAAGGGGAGCAATAAATAAATGCAACAGAAGCTGCAACAGAGAAAAGCTATCCTGCTAGCAGTCAAGTCAATGGCAAAACTCCCAACAACAAGCAGAGCAGTGTTGGGCCCTACATCAGCAGCCAAGAGCTCAGTACAATAATCTTACTTCCTCCATAGCTTCCTATGCAGCTTCCTAACAAAAAGAAATTCACAGTGTATTCCTTATATAGTGTATCCCTTATCTTACTACTGGAAACACAAGAAACTTCACTGCAACCAGCCCCTGTGCTGTTGCTCTGATCATATTTCAGTACAACTGATAAATAAAAAAGAGAACAGTCTTACATAACATTCTTCATTCAAGACACTTAAATCTCCAGCTTCAAATCCATTTCATGCACTTTCAGTCACACAGAACAAAACACTTTTACCTACAAGAAAAACAAGGATGGTAAAAAAGGCAATGTTTTCTACTGGCCCATTTAACAAATGAAACATTTACTTTCTGCTTGGGTGTAAAGTGACAGCCAGCTTATGAGAGCTGACAGTGATCCTCCCTAGAGGATTTCAGTGAGCAAGTAACACAGGTGAAGGTCAAAGTAGCAAAGGAATTAAATGAAGAGAGGAAGGAAACTGCTCCCTCTTAAAGACAGAAATTAGCTAACAGAAACTGTTCCTAATGCAGCCCTCACTGGTTGGAAATACAGCACTTGCAAAATTTTCTATTGCTCTAGAAATGCCTCCAAGACACTTTGGGACTACAGATATGAATCTGAAGATTTTTAGACCTGGCTCCTTTCTGTTCACAAGCTCAATGCACTGCAGGTACAATCCTAATGCAACTTGTACTTGCAGTAAGGACTCCCATGAATGCAGTTTTGTGCTCAACTTACATAAAATCAAAGGCAATGCATGTAATAGTCTTACCTGTGAATCATACATCTGTTAGACATATATGAAAAGGAGAAGTAATATGGTATAATCCACTTTTTAAAGTAAATAATAGAATAAACACAGCTGTACTCACTCAATGAGTTTTAACTACCCCATAAGGCATGCACAGCTGGCTGGAAAGAGCTGCCTTGTTTGCTGAATGCTGTTGTCTGACTGCCCTCAGCAGACCTTAAGCACCCCAGGAGAATTAAAGGTTTAGGTAAGAGATGATCGGGTTTTGCCAAGGTTTGTTTAGCGCTTGTGCTTTTGTCTCACTTTGATGCTGCCAGTTTGCTGCAGTTAACTAACTTGGGCAGAAGTCCTGGCACCCAGGCACTGCCTCAATGCATGCTGAGCAGGAAACACCCCCGGGGACCCTCGTGAGGCTTCTCACAGAGCTGGCCACGCCACAGCTCAGCTCTCCCAGGGACACTATGCACAAAAAAATTAAGGAGTTTGGGGGAAATGAAGGTACTGGATCTCCTGGCAATGTTGGAGAAGGGAAGACTTGAAAAGTCACTACGAAGTGATAGAGCCTGTGCTACCCACATGGTCCAATTTGTGTTCCTTTTCATGTTTATTCAGATGAAATTAAAGCAGTGAAAATAAAACACATTTTTATTAAGCCTGACTCCATTAGAAGGGCAGAATATCAGCATTTCTGCTAACGCACATAATCAAGATGAGGGTGTGAGTGTTCATGTATACGTGTCCAACCTTCTCAGGTAGCCTGACACGGGTGATGCAGAACAACATGCGGCAACAATCAGGCTGTTCTCCAGTTCCAGAACAAGCTTTAGAAATTTTTGGATACTTCAGCTGGGCAAATACTAAATGACTGTTGTGATGACACTTCTAAGAAGACCCTGTGACTAGCATTCTTGTCATATTTTTCACATTTGAAGACAGCTGATCAGCAGCAGAAATAGCTAAGCAGGATCCCACTGATAATCTGTTACTGAATGTATCAGCTCTCTTCCAGCACTGTTTTATATCCTTCCTGGCCAAGACCCTATAAAGCATTAGAGCTAGTGGCTTCTGGCAATTAGTCACCCATTACCATGGCAACAGGGATCAACCGAGAGCCAAATAATGGGGCAGTCACTGCTGAATCAGCACCCATCCACAGCCCCAGCCTCAGCGCCCAAAGTCAGCACAGGCATCCTCTGTGCACTAGCGCGCACTCCAGGCGCAAGGAGAGAGAGTGACCGATTTAAGGCACTGCCTCATCCCAGAAAGCACGCTCCATGTTTCAGAACTAGGCTTCCTTTTGAGCCTTGCCCCTCGCCACATCTCGGATGCCCTGAAGTGAGAGCAGGAGATGAGAGAGGAATGGAAAGAAATCCTAAAAGACACTTTGTGCCCTGGTAAAGGTTTATACAACTTAGGATCATAAGTACAAGTTTCACTATTGTCTGTGAGGAGATAGGGCAGGATTTCTGCTGCCTTACACTCGCCTTACACCACTCTGTGCAACAGTGACTACAGTATTAGAGATCATAATAAGATCAGGCAGGAGTGTGAAGGGAGTCTTTTAGTACCAGAAAATGAACTTGCAGATCCCTCGCTGATCTCCTGGACTGGTTACCAGCACACAACAGAACTGAAAAAAATCTCATCAGTGGGCCTAGTATGCAAGCAAAAAGCTTGCTGCTCTGCTCTGGTCCACAGCCCTGCCAGGGCTTAGTTGCAGGCAGACTTTACTGCCCCGTGCTTCCCCATAGTGCCCCAGCCAGGCTAAGGCCACGGCCTCACTGCGCCCTTGTGCCAGGGAAAGACACCGACTGCCCCTGAAGGCAGTTTCCACCAACCTCACATAGCTTTTCTGCATGTTTCAGGTTTCTCTGGCAATTCGTAAAGTCAATTAGGTGCATTCGGATGGCAGAGGGGGGAGACAGGAATAAATTAAATCTGAAGGCTACCAGCATCTCTATTTTTAATCTCATCACTCTCCAAGGCACACTTGTGTAATATGAGATCACAGATTTTATTCCTCCCTCATGTAGATATCACTTATTTAAAACAATGAAGGCCTGTCCTGGTCAGAGACAAATTAATGTGGTTCTACTGACAACATTAGGACTCTGGCTACCAGAGTGCACTGCCTGAGGATGTGAGCCTGTAAAAAACAGCATCATTCCTCTGGCTGTAGCTTTTCACTGGTTACTATTAGGTCTGATTGAAAACTTTTCTTCATGACTCTGATTTATTGTAATTTTGATAATTTAGCATTCTGGTATTGTAAATGATCAAGTGTGACTCAATGTGAGCAAGCGATCTGGGGCACAGAATCCACGTGCTTGTCGCTAAATATAATTGGAACAAAGATCCAAAGGAAAACATGCTTCAGAACATATTTGTAATTCCTGAAATGCATCAGGTAAGTAATTTTGTTTATTGAATACGTTGGTCACTTTTTAAAGGTAGGCATAGGCATACAGTACAGTACTAGACCCTTTTCCTCCTAAACACAAAGAGAAGGAAGTAAAATGGGTTTATTACCTGGTTCCTCTGTAAGCAGGGAGGAAACCAGCTAGCCAGACACAGTACTGATGGCTGTGTGTAACCATGGAAACTCAAACACTTTCCAACTGTGCCGCTAATCACCGCCAGTGAGCAGGATCTCCGTACCGCTCCGCTGAGCAAAACAGGCTCCTCCAGATACCAAGGAGCTGCCTTAGTTTGCAGTGCTTTTCCACAGTAGGACATCTACATCCGTATTGGAGATGCTTCTGAATTTCCGCTGGCAAGAATCCCTTTTCTCAAAATCCTTTACTTGCAACCACAATTAACTCGTCCCAAACCCAAGGACCTTCACAAGTAGTTGGGTATTCATTGACTTTTGAGAGATCTAATTACAAGATTAAGGCCTGGGAAGTAAAAAATCATCAAAGTGCAAATAAAGACAGTATAGAATATGAACGTGGGTAAGTCAAATGCTTTGGAGTCGTACCTTTTTGTAAGAGCAAGAGAACCATGAATTTTGATTTTATCAATAAAACATCATACTTTCAAACTTAGGTAGCAAATTTGGATTTTTTAAATTAAAACTGCACAATTTTCCTGCCATCTAGCCCCTGTTGACACCTTTCTGCCATTTGCAAAAGGAGAACATGGAAAATGTTTTTCTCATTTGACAGGAGAGCTGGACAGGTTTATTTTAACAAAATGTTCTAAATTTGTTGATAAATGAAGACTGCCACAAAGCAGGTATATTATACCCATGTGTCATAACTGTCCCAGCAAAATAAGAATTAGGAACCCAACCTCCTCTTTCTGAGTCCTCCAGACCATTCCTATTGATTTGAGTTGGTTTGCCAGATTATTCCTTTTTTGTTTGGCAGCACCAGTTTATTATGCAAAAAAGATCAATACAGAAGTGCCTGGATGTCAAAGGTACACTCAAAAATATGCATATAAGGAAGATGAGATCCAAGTTTGGCTTAGCCATAAAGTTTTGCAGAGTACCAAATAGTCTCATCTCATCTACTCCAGTTTCAGTCTTGACGTTCTGGATAATATTCTGAGCTCGAGCACATCTCTATTGAAAACTCTGAGGAATAGATATACGGAATGAAATACATTACTTGGCTCTAAACAATTTATATGAAATACTGGAGAAGAAAGTGATTTGAGTACTATTCACACTTCAGTCTAAATATTTAAACAAACATGCTGAGGTAGAAATGAACTAATAACAGGCTCCAACCTCTTTAAAAGGTCACAAGCCTTCTCAAATGTTTTTGATACATTTTCAACCCCAGATCTGCAGATCTCGCTTTCCTTCTGTCAGGTACCACCACAAGGTGTGTCTCCCCCGGCAGAGCTTCGACTGCCGGTTCGGTGCTCCCCAGAGCTTTTTCTTTCCATTCTGACATCTGCAGAGTTAGCATCTTTCACCAGACCATCCACCCCATGCTTCTTCCCATCCCATGGACCTCTCCAGACCAATGGTTAGAGTCCAGAAAACACAGAGAGGACAGTACGGAAGTATCTGAGCCACTTTGTTTGCAACTAAGCACAATCCACTTAGGAGTCTGTTTAGAAAAGTTACAATTAATCACTTTTGGGGAGAGAGGAAGAAGCAAAGAAGAAATCTTCTTGCTTAAGAGATAAGAGCAACAGTATCTAGTCTCAGACAAACTATTTCCTTTCATGCCTAATGAAATTTCACACAGTTGGGTGCTCTTTGTAGCTCTTCTGAACCAATCTAACTTTCATCTGATTACCTAGGTTATTCAGAGAGAGTCTTCCAGCAATCAGGAAGAGATCACAGGTGCTCACTAGCTACCTTTCCTTTTCAGAAAGCACTGGCTCCAATGGCCTATCAACGACCCTTACGCAGAAGTACACAAGACTCCCTACACTTCAAGGTATTTCCATATTCCCGTCACCAGTTCCACCCATTTTGTGGCCCATTTAGACCAGACAGCCACCTGGAGAGATGATTGAAGAATGAAGAATGGAGTTAATTGGGCCATGTACGCAGGAGGCTAAAGAAAGTCGGCATGCAATCACTCACACTACTCTAGCTGATTACACTGCTAGTAAACCTTGCTCTCCAGGACCACGTTTGCTTTCAAGGTCCAAGAAAAATACATTTCCTCCTGTATTCATTGAGGCAGCATGAAGAGTGGTACACAGCTCCTATGAAAAGAAAGAACTCTCTATGGCTGTGTCATACTGTATGTGCTGCTCAAGCAACTTTCTTCAAGCCCATTTTATTTCCTCTTTCATCACCTGAACTATCTGCCAGAAATGACACATTAAGTATTTGGCATTCCAAAATCCAGAAAAGGTGAATGGAGAAAAAACGTATCTGCACACAGAGTGATGGCTGTAAAGAGAGTAAGAGCAATGTCAGTAACCTTTGGAAAAAAAATTGCCTGAGCCAAAAGAAGACCGCCAATAAATACCAATATTCTTTATTAGACATTGCACATCTTAACCCCATTTTCCTTAATGCTTTATTACATATTTTACCTCATACAACACTGATGAACATTTAAAGCCACCTCAAAAAGTAAAAGGATGTATAAAAGAAACAATAACATTTTTGATTGCTTCTTTAACAAAGAGAAGGAAACAAGCTAATGAGGATGGTAAAGTGTTAAAAATGTCTGATGTATTTCTCAGTGCTACAAGTATCCTTCCTACACACAATTCATGCAGACCTACCACGTTCATAAAGTATTTCATTTTGATCTCCTTCTACAGGTGCAGCACAGTTCCAACCTCCAACACAGTGCACAGGTTTCTTGGTCAGATTTTCAGCAAAAAAATTTAAAACCAAACGGTCAAAGGACTAGAGATACAGCATGAGCCTGCAAAGACCTTGCAAGTGAATATTATACTTGTGTGTCAACCAATTCCAGTGGGACTAGTCATGCATGCTTACCCATACACCTAAATCTTCAAAATATCAGACTCCAGATATATTTATTTTTACCCAATGTATTTATATTCTGAAAATTAAAAAAGATTTTATCTTATTCAAGCATCTATCAACCTTGACTCTAAACCACATGCTTCATTTACTTAGAGGAGAAAAAGAAAAAGCAGCCAATAAAAAGTTTTTCATGAAAATGGCTCCGTTTTAGGAGGAAACTGGTACAAATGTCTTCACACTGCCAACACACTTCCACACCCCATCTGGATGTAAACCATTTTAAACAAAAAACATGGATATATCATTACAGCTTTTTTCAGTCAGTCTGTAGAAACTGCCACATGTACAACTGAGAAAGAGTATCTATCCTAGAAATAGCTTTCCCTTTCCAAGAGGGAATATTTGCATCAGGGTGAGTAAGTTTTAGGAATTCAGAAATAAGTGCCTAGGAGCTGAGCTATATTCACATTCCACTGAGCTCAGAGATAGGAAAGTTTACATAAGATGAACATGTGGTTTAAAATAATGATATAGAAATATAAGGTACAGAAACATGTCTTGAACAGCAAAAGAAGAAAGTATTCTGAAAGAATGTTACCAAATATACATGCAATCTCCTTATCTATATTCAAAGCATACTAAAATTCCAGTCCAAAATGCATTGATAGAAAAAGTAGCTAAACTGTCTAAACATTACATTTAACACACCCATTGCTGTTGCATAGCATGACTATAGGTTGAATCTCAAAGCCAGCTCAGAAGACTATGGACAAATATTAGCACACCATAATAATTATCATTTGTTCCCATTTTCTTTCTCTATATACCAACAAATACGTTTTTTCTGCTTTTTCAACTCAAGCGGCCAATTACCTGCTCTGCTTTGCAAGCTGCCATGCAGACTCACCAGGAAATGGATGATGTGCCGAGCAGCACAGTGGGGAAAACTCTGATGCAAAATAACCCTGAACTTATTCAAGTAAGTCTCTCTGCTGCATTCTCAGACTGAGCTATGTGTTAACCATACTTATTCACCACTGAAAGACTATACAGTTATAACCCTGGCAAATACTGCATTTAAATAATTCTACTTTTGCTTAGCCACACAAAGGGGTTTTATTCTTCTACCACAGCTGTACACAAAAGAATAGAGTGCCATTTCAAATCAAAACTCCTGAAGTTACTACTTACCCGCTTGTGATTATATATTCAGTAAACCCGAGGAGCTGAAAAGATTTTGTTGCAGAAGACAAAAGTTACAAAAAAAGCAGACAAAGGTAACAAAAATGAAGGGAAACTAGCATAAATCCTCTCTTCATTCATCTACTTAAAAATTCCTGAAGACTAAACAGGACCTTAAAGAAAGTGCTCTCAGCAAAGACTACATCCTCTTGTCAGTCAAACCCTGCATAGTTTCAGCTAGGCATCCGTCCAAAAAGACATGGAATTATTCTATTTTTGTCTCCCAATGCAAGTGGAAACATTTTTACAGATTTGTGGTGAGGACTTCAATTTTTATAGTGGTCAGCTAGTAAAGGAATATAATTAAAGACCCTGATAAACATAAGACTGTCCACAAAGAAGAAACTGAATAAATTTGGAGATAAATAACAATTCTATTACATTACAGTCTGATATAGAAGCACAATAAAAACTTTCAATGAGGCTAAAAATCCAGATGTGATTTACTGGAAAAAATTTGTAAAAAACTTTTTAAAGACAGCAATGTTGCCATGAGCAGGGGGGCAATGACACATTTTCAACAATTGTAGGCTTATTTTTTTCCAAATGAAATAATTTGGGTGAAATTTTTTCAGTGATTTTACAGAGAAAGCTAAACATTTGTTTTTACCACCCATGTTATGTCTGGTATGTTACTGTTTTTATTCAACACAGGTGTTTCCTTTAGAAGTACTTCACATTTTGCCTACTGCTGACTTATAAAATAAACCTTCTAAATCGCTGACTTTGTGAAGTATGCAAATATTTTGGAAATTGTATATTTCACTTCTGTTGCATTTAATTTGTACTCCTATTATACCAGTAAGAACATATAGTTGTTTCCTGTGTACATGCTGTCTGGAAGCTGACACTGACACTGAATGTACAACATCTTTACTAATCCCTTGAGTGCTCAAACGCAAGACTTTCCTCACTAGGGAAACATTTTGTATCCAGTTCAATTCCCCAATACTCTGTCAGCATCTTGTAGGTTGAACTTTTGTCTCTGCTACGTTCTCATCTCTGCTCTCTAACTTCTTCACCGATTGCCACTTTCACCCTTGCTTGCTTTTCTGATCTTGCCAGTCCTCCTTTGATTTCCTCCTTTGCTGCCCTTTTCCATTGTACATTGATAATTTTTTATTCCTCTTCATAGCTTTATGTCCCATCTCCTTTTACTGCTTACCGAGTTAGTGCCCTACCCTGCTGGTCAGTCTTACAGGCTTCGCCAACCACCGCTGTTTGCTGGGCTATCTACCAAGCTACTTCTTTACTGTAGAAAGCTCTTCCCTCAGTTAGTCCATAAAGTAAGATGGTCCTGGCTGTCATCATCCCTTAGGTCAGAGCCTTCAACCAGATGCACCAAAAGATATTAGTCAACTGCAATAGTAAATCAGATGGTTGTGAGGAACAAATGGTGCCTTTTCAACCAAGAAGAAAAGCACTCCCTGTCCTCGTGTTCCCCTTTTCTCCATACTTACATTTTGCTTTTTGCTCTCTCATGTTTCAAGTTTCCTTACAGTGTGAATGCCTTGGGGCAGGAAACATCTCTTACTACATTTTGAAGTAGTCTCTAGTATAATGAGACCCAATCTTTTTAGACTACTAGGCATTATTGCAAAACAAGCGAGAAATGTTATTTCTTGAACATCTTTCTACTTATTATTATCCTCCTCAAATCAAAGCTCTTATGAGATAGAGCTTCAATTGAATGAAGAGACTCATTTTGATTTTAGGCATGGAATAGGGAAAGAAAGAAACTCTGTAGCTGAATGCACATTGTAGTCCTGCACACATATCAGAAAGACAACAGGCTATTAAAGCTTCAGAAGGAGAAGAAGAGGTCGAACACTCAGATGCCTGTCCTTCTGAAACACCTTAGGCATGATACAGTGCATGTTTCCCTAACCAGACACATGACATGCTAGCATCCCACACTTTAATTCTCATTTTTCTTAAGAGTGAGCCAAGAAAATGTGAAGGAGGAGCATGAGTTGGGGGGCTAGGAAGGGAGGCAGAAGGGCAAAAGGTCTCCCTAAATGCCAGGTTGCTGCTCTGCTTGGATTACATTTGGGGAGATAGGATAAGGATAAGTCAGAATTATCTTTATTAAAGTGGTCAGCCCTTTTCTTGCTAATTTAAGAGTTGAATTTCTCCATATAACCCTTAGTTACAAGGATCCCTGGTAATCCGTCACCCCTTGATCTTGCGATAGATAGAGAAGCATTTTACCTCATGTACTGCCACAGGGGTTCCCAGGAACCCATAATCTTTCCTTCAAAATCATTTTTCACTCAGTTGCTGAATAATGGTAGGTTCATCCCCTCCCGGTCCACCAGCTTGCCTCTTTCTTCCCTGCGTGATGTCTACTGCTGGGCTATTCCTATTTCTCTTCTACTGAGAAGCCGTTTCAGTTCAACCTTTAGTACAACAGTCAGATACCCTCTCCCATGGTAAAATGGGCTGTTTTTCCACATTATCCCTTCCCAACAGGCCTTTCTGACTCCCACAGCGCTCACCAGCCCTTCTGGGAACGGCCCTGTCCTCGCACCAACCATTGCTCCAGCTGCCTGCCTGAGAGGGCTGATGTGTCTGGTGAGAGGAGCGCACCTTCGGACCCCGGCCAGCAGTGGTTATTTTATTTTTCTCGTGCTTGCCAAAATACGGTGCCAGTTCTAAAAAGATGAACAGTGCTTTTAGGATGAACAAAATACTATGATTTAGGGAGTTTGTCATTTACCAAAAGACCTATGCATTTATGCACTCAGTGTAGCTCCCAAGTAATAAAAGATTCAGGGTGACATAATCTAGAAACCGAAGTTCTTAAACCCTATTTTCTTCACAAAAATGAATAGCCTGCCAACTCTGCTAATTCCCCTCAAATGAATCTCCATGCCTTCTTGCTGCAGTGGACAATCCAAAACAGACAGCAGGCACTGCAACTGTGACTAAATTGTGGTTCAGTTAAACACCATCTCCAGGATCTAACTTTGAACACATTTCCCAATTTTTCTGAGATCCAAAATTTAGGAAAATAGTCAAGGCTTTGAATACACACCATTATTAATGTCTAATTAACATCTCATTTCTTGCAGGCTGGTTATAAGTCATTGTTACACCAGTATGACACTGACTCTTAAAATGAAGATGCCTTATGGCACCTATTGCTTAAATGTCTTGTTTTAAAATTGTCTGGTCTCTGAAATCCATCCATTTTAAGGAGTTCCTGAGAGGCAAGAGAGTTCTGGATTAACATTACTATTCCATTACTGGTCAGAATGTTAATTTCCTTCCTGTGATACCAGGCTGCTTATGATTTTTGACAACACATTTAATTGCTGTTGCAACCCCCGCAGCTTTTTCATAAGTATTGTCAAGATTATTTTAATTAAAATAATATATATACAAAGGTTAATCAAAACTGGGGAAAAAATTCCACCAGGAGTTTGTCATCCACCACTCTGCCTTAGTGAGTTTATAAGAAACTGAATCCCCCCCAGCCCCATGACTAGCAGAGACGGAGAGGAACAGGGAAGGTGCTCGTAGGCGGCTTCCACAGAGCTGCAGCTCTGTCTGAGACACTTGCCCGTGCAGCTCCAGAGCACTTTCCCCAAGGTAAGTGTCAGACAGAGTGCTCGGGATTCAGCCCATTCTCCTTATTCTCTTCAGATATACAATCAATCAAGTGGCATCTAAAAGTTCACATTATGTCAAATGCTGCTTTGATACCACCATAGACATACCATGGGATCACCTGTACTTTATCAAAGATGAGAAGATTTGCTTGTACCAAAAAATGCATTCATTTTTTACTCATTTTAGAAACAACTAAATGATACCACATGTGGAAATCTAATGCTTCCAGCAGTAAATGCACTCAGACAGACACACCCACTATGATTTTTTTTAAAGCAGACTAGTCTCCACTTTAAATAAATCCTGCATATAATTAGACAAATCAATATCTATTGAACAACATTTTTCTTTTTTTCAGTTAGCAACCCTCACTTAGTACTAAACCATATCTCTGCAAACTGTTCATCTAGTAAATTACAGGCTTTCATACAGGCCATCTCAGTTTGTTTCCTTATATAGTTGCAATCCTCAAACTTCGCACGCACTTTCAGAAACACTTCTGAAACACTTCTTATGCAAGTAACACTTGCATAGCATATAGCTTCTTCATTACTAATTCTACCTCCATTTTAAATTCTGTTTCCTCGCACCTGGTTTATCTTTCTTTGTGTGTAGTTAAAATAGACAAATCAGTCACCTTTCTTAAGCTAGGCTGGGCTGCACAAAGAATTAACGCATTGCATTCAGGAGCCAGTTAGCTATAACTTCAGGCTCCTCTTCGAGCTCAGCTACTTGTTTTTTTCTGTGCTGTCTGTTTCTGTTCTGGGATCAAATCACCACTACAAGCTGCTTTTTATTTGAAGAACTGGTCATCTCCACAGGTGACCCACCTCTGTGCCATGAACGCAGACCCAAACCCATTGAAGACAGAAACTGCAAACTTCAAATGCCTGTGTGAGCAGCAGCACTAACAAAGCTTGTTCGCCTGTAGAGGTATGCTGTGTTTATTATGCCTCCCACAGCAATGATCTCCTTTCCTTATCATATCCCAGATTACATATGGCCTCCTTGCCTCTTTCCACCAGATCCCACGAGTCCATCCCCGGATCACAGTGACTGGCAGTTTCTGTGAAAAAGGGTAGGTAATTCCTCACCTTTCCCTTAGTACGAAGCTACCTTGGGTCTCACTCCACTGCCGATTTTGATAAAACTTGTAGGAACTTAGTATCTGTGAGTTACCAGGATTTTACAGTCTTTGTTAGCAACATAGCTGTTGGACCTGTTCTACCTTTGTGGAGTGACCGTCCCAATATAAGGACAGGCCATGGCTGACAAAAATTCATGCTCCATTTTGGAAGCAGAGAATATATTGACATAATAAGATACAGCTGGTTGAAACTTTCTACCAGCTCACTATTGTGTTATATACTGCTCATGTAAAAAACCATGCGGCTGTTAAATAAGTTATGAATTAGTAAGAAAAAATAACACAATAACTGGGAAACAAAGTGGAAGAAATCCCTGATGATGTCACGGTATTTCAGCTCTTGATCAAGGGCAGAGACAGAAAACAGAAGGCACATAGCAAACAAGGAGAAATAGCAGTAGGCACGGCCAGTCCCAGAGAAATTTTCATGGACAATGTGGTTGAACTGCTTCATATTGTGTCCAAACATGCTGTATTCCCTTGGTCCTGCCTGCAAACGTGAGAGTTGTTCTGCTTCACATTTTCAGTTCATTTAGTGGGAACTTTTTTTTTTAATTTAAAGTTGCCAAACATAAATCAGTTTGAATAGGAATAATTAGAGCAAGTTAGAGAATAAAGACATGGGAACAAATTGAAATATACAGCTGCTTTTCTGTATCTGAGTTTTTCTGCAGGGGAGGCAGGGGATTCTTGCTCTCTTTTGCTCTCTCTCCATCTGAGTTTTTTCTAGTAAAGGGACAGCTTTGTAGCTGTCTGTCTAACTCAAATTTGCTCATGCTTTTTTGTGACTGTGGTGATGCCTCAAAGCCTTTTCTATTAGTCTGGCCCATTATAAACCTTTTTAGCTTGTAACAGTTCAGATACTTTCTGCTTTAAGGATAAAGGAGCTCTTCACTCCTCACACACTGCAGTGATTCTCTGATTACTGGGAGGATATTTGAAATGTAATATTGGGAGGAGAGGTGTAATTATGTCTGTATTTGAATGGAACTATTCTAAGAGCCTTTAGTAAGGCAGAATTTTATGGCCGCTATAGGCCCTTGGGGTCAAGCAACTCATTAGGAAATAATTAGGACCTGAAAATGGTCTCATTGTTTTTTGGATGCTTGGCAAATTCCACCACCTTCTCAGGAATTTGGTATTAATTGTTCTTATTGTAAGTGCTCAGACTGGTCAGTATGGGCTGGCATCTACACCAGCACTCCCTAGCGCTTCACATGGTTCCCCCAATATGCTTTTTTTCCTGTGTATTCAATGTAGTTGCATCCCACACCTTTCACACAGCAAAAACTTTCCTTTTTCCTGTGCCTGGATTTCCTTTTTTTTCTTCTCTCTCTCATTTCATTCAATGCTTATGATAAATCTGCAATTTATTTTAAATAAAGTTCCTAATTCTGTTAAGATTAGGGCACATTTCTTGCTCCATACAGCTCATAGTGAGAACAGGTCTCCCAAAAACTGGAGGGGGAAAGAAGCAGAATAATCTTTCCTCTTTCAGTTTAACATTTGGATTTTAGCCTTTTCCAATTTGCCTTTTCCTATTTAATTTTTGTATACCCTCATTTATGCATGTTTTCAATCCCTGTTTAGCCTTGCTCTGTTCTATCCCCAAAACAACGGGACTATTCACAGGGCCTAAGGTAAAGCATACATGGAAGTCTTGCAGGATTGCACCTTTAGTTTGCTCTTCATCTTCTGACTAGAAGACATTAGCTCCCTTTCTTCCTTTCTGTGTTCTGTATGTACTCCTTCCAGCAGCTTAATGATGTAAAATATGCTGGACAAGCAATGGAGAAGGTCACCAGTGTTAGAGGAAACCCAGCCTTTCACTTCTTTCATTCTATTCTTAAGACAGCCTGACCTACGCCAATAACACTGCACAGTAGGCCAGGTTTCTGCATGCTCTCCCAGCCTGTAAAAGCACTCTAGCCCAAGGAAAGGAGTTTAACAAGGGTTGTGCCAAAATATTCAAAGTCAGATTTTCCAAAGACTCTTCCCATTTTGTCATCTGTTTATGTCTGCAGCACTCAGCCTGGCTCCCTCTTCTCAGTGAGACCTGGTGGGCGCAGAGCTTGTCTGGAAATCCAGTCTCAGGAGCAATCAACCAGTTTTGAAAATCTTTTTCTTTGGAAATACCATCAGTTGAACTTAAGCAGAGTATAACCCTTTAAACATATGTCCCAAATGGATGGACCTCCATGACACTGTTCAGATCTGAATTTGGTCTTAAAATGTCCAGGCCACTTCAGAGCACAGGCTGCAGACAGCATCTTTCAAGTAGTGGGTGAGAGTCTCAAGGCTCTTCTGGTGGGACTTCCATGAGCCTGAGTTACAATCGCTCATGAACACATAACAGTGCACCCAAAGCAGACCAGAGAAATGCTACAGAAATCACATAACCTCTGTTGAGGCCAGTTGTAATGCAGCAGTTGACTGTAGTGGGGCTTAGATATCCAATCGTGCAAGAATGCCAAAGCCCCTGGAATCCTTCCACAAAAAACTGGTAGTCTCCACATTTAAATGTCCTCCATCAGAAGACAAAATTAAGGCTTTACCATCAAAAAAAAAAAAGCTGAATGGCTGACCTATTCATGTGCAGAAACATATGGACTGGATAGGGAATAACGTAGAAAATGGCCGACAAGTATCAAAAGTTCAGAGAAGCTGCAGCTGAACATCATTCTATTTAAGCCCTAGAGACAGAGATACCACAGAAAATCAAGTGTTGATCAAAAATGGCTAGCCTGTTATGCAGGAAGAACCAGGAGTACACAGCTTTTTAGAATAAATGATTTTCCATCGCACAGCCTCAGTGCAGCCCCCTATAAATGATGATCCTTTAGAAGTCAAAATTAGAGAATAAGGTCCAGAACCCAGTTATTGCAGATATGTCCAATTCTGAGGCAGGAGGAGACCTGTGACAGCAGCAAGACATAAATATGTACAGTCTCAAGAAAACAACACTGGAACTTTTGCATGCCTCTGTCTAGCAACACAGTCTCACAGAAAGGAGGTAGCAAAGGTGGAGTGCACATCTGCTGCAGAAAATGCAGAGACAGCAGTCTTCTACCACATGAAGCTAATAATATTGTATTAAATCAAAACCTGCATTTTTAGGACTGACCATCTATCAGTCTTCTGCAAATGACTATCAGGAAAAAACATGCTGTTAAACAAAGAGTCAAATATTCCAACAGACATATGCTGAGAAATCCAGTAGCAAACCACATAAGCTTTTGGCTTCTCATGCCAAAGTATCATGGATTATTTTGCTAAATTTTACTCCAGGTTACTAGGCATCCTAATAAGTTTTACTTTCCCTTTGAAGAACAGGAAAAAACATTGTAATAAATTGTAAATGATATTAAAAAAAAATTGAATAGAAGGATAAGAAATGAAACGTTCTGTGACATTTGATGGTGAAGTAACATCTGTACCTTGTTCTCAGTGTATTTCAAGTAGTACGACAGCTCTTAGCAGTGACCACCATCAGAAGAAAACCAGACATCTAAAATAGGATGTCAGTTGAGTTAAATTAATCTGAATATTACTATATACTTGCATTTTATATTAGTACAGTGTTAAGAGGACATTATTTGAGATATGAGGCTTCATGTGTGGGGACTCCAAGATACTCAAGCATTTTTCTTACTTGTTACCATACATTTAAAACACTGTCTTGACTTGTACGCTTATATTCTGTTTTGTCTGCAAGATTTTGCCTCATTCAGTACACAGTATTGATAGTACACTGTGAACAATATTTTATAACTCCTCAGGCCTCCTGGACTGCATGTTTCTCACACCCTGTGGCATCACACACCATTTCCTTCTTGGACTTTCTTACGGTACTCATCGCTACCACATTTAAGCCCAGCACAAATCTGAATTGAGTGCTCGATTCTCCCCATCTGTGCTTCTCTGCCATGAAAGGTTATCAGCAATCAGATCACTAAGAAGTTTTTGAAGGTTTCATTGCTTCCACTGAAGTTTGTAACGGGGTTTTGAGCATGGGAAGATGGAAGGGTTTGATTTCAGCTTCATTCTATAGTGAGGATTCTTTCTTTTCCCCTCGCTGCAATGCTTCCTCCAGAATTGTAGGCCGAATTGCCAGTTCACTCATCAGCACTATCAGCAGGCTTCAGCCTGAACTCCCACCCAGCACTGTTCAAAAATATTCCTCCAAATATTTTTTATCTGAAAGGTGATTTCAGTTTTATGGGCACAGTTGGCCTCCCCCTCAGAACTTTCTCCACCCCAGTTCCTCTGTCTGTGCTGGACATCCCCCCTCAATGTCCCTGTTCAGCACACTAACACATCACTGATTATCACTCAACCTTAATAGCAGTAGGAGTACTGTACCTCGAGACACCTACCTTCCTGAAGAGGTTGTACAGTTCCTTGATTTTCATAGGTCTGCTGGGAAAATGCTTCATAGGTTAAAATTATATATTGGTATGCAGTGGGTTTTGGAATCAGCTCTGTGTTGATGTATTCTGTGTTCCTGTATTCATCTGTGACATTTATTAGCAGGCATCATCAGGTTTGAGCCAGCAAGGCTGAAGATGTGCTTCTCTTTAAAGATACGTTGAAGTCCATTGCTTTTCAGCAAAGCACTTCAGCATGCATTAATCTGATGTCCGTGGCACTGGAGCATGCACTTAACTGTTTTTTTGGAATTAGAGTGACAATTTCTAAATAAGTAAGGGACAGCTACCAAACGCAGTTGTTCCAGTTCATTTATACAAGATACTCATTTTTGCAAATGCCTACCTGGGAAAACAGGTCAGGTATACAGCACGGGCAGCGCTGCACCTGCGGTACTGCTCTCGTCTTCAGGGGTGTTCACTATAATAATTGTCTCTGCATCACTCAGAACCCAATGAATAATTCAGTGGAGTTTCATTACTCCACCAGTTGTTTTGTTTACTGGAATATCATCCTTGTGGTTCAACGTCTGTCTGGCTTCAGGCATAAAACCTGCGGAAAATGCAGCAGTTCACAATGGCTAGAGGGGATCTTTTCTTTGATGATAGAGTCCTATAAACTAATGGTACATTTGATTTTCTGTTTGGGAGAAAGTCAACCGACCTGAGAAATGCAACATAAACTAATCAATACTTAAAACCTGACTCCTTTACAGGCCAGGGTAAAGCACAGTAAACTTGGGAAGTTCTCTCACTGGATTGCCTTGAATTGAAAACAAAACACACTGGAATTTGGGGAAGTTGATTTGGGGAGGCAATTCAGGGCAATTCAGGCTGATCTGTTTGTAATATACATTTAGGGTAAGCCCTGTGAACTCTGCTCTCAAAATGCAAACAAAATAAGGTTTGTACTGTGAAGTGTCTGCCAGTATCCCCACCACACAAATACTAGGAGACACACAGTAACATAAAACACAGCAGGATTTTCACTAGCACAGAAATACTTGTTAGGGGTGAAGAAAAGTTACCAAATATTTTGACCAGAGCAGCTAGACAAGTAAAAATATGAAGTCTGTGGTTATTCTGCATGATAGCAATGCTCTTAGGCCCATGAACTTACCTTTCACCTTTTCTATTAAAAGAATTATTAATAGCTGTCTATTTTCATGGTTAAGAGTAGGAGATCATGCAGAACATAAACTTATTACTAAACTCTTTTGAATTAAAAACTGGAAGTATATATTAGCATCTTCATTTAGATCAATAGCTCTACAAATAATTGATTTTTCTCTAGATTATCTGCAAAACTAATCAAAATTCAGAAAGATATTTCCATTTTTCAACCACTGCTCTTCAGAAGGAGAACAAAATCAGTTTCAACTTGAATGGCAATTGATGTTTTGTGCAAAAACAACAGAAAGTTACTCTAAATGACTCACTCATACATCTTGATGACTGAGTTCCACCAGCAGACTTCCTATGTCTCCTATGCCCTCTAGCTTCTAGAAGATGCATTTACTAACTGCTCCTTTTCTTAACTTGAATATATTTATATAGCTTTAATTTCTAAGCAGTAGTAAAAACTTACTAAAACAGAAAAGTAAAATACCTTCCCCTCTTTTCTTCCCAGATATAATTTTTATCTGAAACTGAAACAAAGACATGAAAATGTTAGTCTAGATTCTCATTTAGATTAAAGGCACTTTACACTTCTGTGGCAATATAAATGGGCCTTAAAGGCACACTTTACATTTACATCAATTTAGGGTCCTCTGTGAGTGCTGTAAAGGAGCTTCAGCATACCTGAGAAATGCCACCTGAATTGCAGGAGTGGGATATATCCATTTTGGGAGAAAAGTGAGCTGTAAGATATATGGCCTGTTACTTCTTAGTCTGATGTAATTACAAAGGTCACTACAGTTAAGGAAGGTCATTAGACGGTATAGAGCAAAAAGCACCCACTTTACAAATAATAATATTTTCTGGTCAGTGTGCTGGAGGCTGCACTTTGTGAAGCCTCATCACGTTGAATGCCTGATTGAAGGAGAGTAAAACCTGGGAAAAAAAAGTGTCCATAGAAAGATAAGCCTGGTGTCCAGAGATGGAGTCCCTGCAGCCTGCGGGAGAAGGGTGTCTCCTTGTACAGTTCAGGAGAGCTAATGGAGCATGGCCAGCTGAGGCTGGCTGACTGCGAGAGACAGCTCAGGGTTATCTTTTGTCTTGAAATATCATCAAGAGCTCCTGAACTGGGAGTGCTTTTTACCTGCCAAATTACTGACATTTGCAAAAGCGCGGGCTTTACCTTAAATTCTGCGCACCATGTCATTAGAGTGATGCCAGTTGCATCATATAACAGATAGCTTCTGCAAATGTTGTGAGGAGCATTCACGTAAACAGTACAGCCTTTGCTGAGGGGAAACACTGGTGATTACGAGGGGAAGAAGGTCTTGAGGACCCTGAGGCTATCGCCGGCTGTCCTGCCAGTGCCCCCGGCCACTTCCGCTGCCTGTGTTACTGAGCGATGGGACACAAGTCAGGTTTTTAAGTTAACAGTGTTGCAGCTACTGATGCTGTTGGTACAAGCTGGTATTCCACCATCTTTTGGGAAGTCAGTGAATTAGCTGAATATGGACACAAATCCTATTAAGAATGTCAGTTACACAGATGTTTCAGTTAGATAAGTACTAAATACATGCAGTTTCAAAATACATAAATACCAAATGAGTGCTTTGACACCCAAGGAGCAAGATGACACGCAGAACTGCTACCATCAAGCTGGAAAAAGATACCAACAATAGACACTTTGCCTCTTCTGAGAACCTTAGTTAAGACAGATAAGGAAAAGGCATCTTAACATAATGCAAACAAAACTTCTGCACATTAAAGTGTGCAACTTTACCAAGAATATGATTGAACTAAAAATGGGCAATGCTTAAAATGTATGAAAAATTCTTTGACATCACTGCCAATATTTGAAAAGCGTTTCAAATTGTCTGGTATCTGTCTGCTTATGTGTAGGCCTTGCACACTTTTCTTTCAAACTCTACAATTCCAGCATTTGAGGGCAGGCTCTATTTCTTTTTTCCATTTAATTTTCTGCCTCCATTACATTAAAATGACAAATTGTTATGCAGTTTTATAACTAATTAAACACTTGGGTAGTATCTTTAACTACAGAAGGATAAAGAAGGATTTTCCAGCCTAAGAGGAAATGATCTTTATTATCTTTATTAGTAAAGACCTTGCTTGGAAAATATTTATACGTGTGTGCACACGTGCACACACACACAAATGTCCATTGCAGCATTGTCTTCTTAAGTCTTTCTTGGAGGACTGACATGCTAAAAAGCATTTCTAAACTATGAGGATTCTTCCATATATAAAATTTGCATGTCCACCTGAAAGTCACTGCACTGGTACTGTCATGCCTCCCCATGTCACAGAATCACAGAATGACTGAGGTTGGAAGGGACCTCTGGAGATCATCTAGTCCAACCCCTCTGCTCAAGCATGTACTTGTACCCATGATGTACTTGCTTCATCTTGCTTCAAATTCTTTTGTGATAACAGGCTATTCCTACCTACTACTACTAATAACAATGATATTTTTTCAGTTCAAATACATGGTTATATTATGAGCTAAAAATGGAATTATATACTATCCTATATGCAACTATTTTAGGAATACATGCTATTCAGCATAATTGGCTCGCTCCACAACAGGAGGCAGTGAAAACCTACAGCCTTTCAAGCATGTCAGCAGAATAATGGACAAATTAATATGGCTCATATAATTGATTTGGACTTTCAAAGTGTTTGCAAAGCTACTAAGAAGCTGTAGAGACTCTAAACAGCCGTAGGATGAAAGTTCTGTCATGGAGCAGAAATGGCCTGAGAGCAAGACAAGAAGTAAGCAAACTTTCTGGTTTTCTAAACAGCAAAATGAAGTGTTGCTTACGATATGATTAATGACCTGCAACAAAGCTAAAGAGGAAGGTGGTTGATAGCGCAGCGAGGACAGGTCAGTGGGACCTACGGGCTGGGGACAAGCGGGGTCCGTGGCCCGGGGAGGGGTGCGGAGGAGGCACCTCCCGGCCTGCCCAGCGCCCCCCGGGAGGTGGCACCTGCAGGGGAAGGCTGGCAGCTCCCCCCTGGAGGAGCGGGAGCGGTTGGTCCTTCTGTCTGTGCCGGGGAGGACTGAGGCACTGCCTGCTTCCCAGCTCCATGCACCAGCCTGAAAAACACCCACCAGTCCTTCGCATCAAGGAGACCGAACCATCCTGAACTGACTGATGAAGAAGACTCGGAGATATTAGGAGATCCCCAGCAAATCTAAATACTCGACTAGTGCTGAAGGAGATAAAACACAAGGTTAAGAAATACAAGATAATGCACTGAAAACAACAATTTGACTGCCCTCTCCACCTTCTTGCACCCTAAGGTGAACGGCAGCCACTCAGGGACACGACGAGGGAGTCTGGTCAGCAGCTCAGCAAACAGTGCTGCTTATTGCATCCAGCACTCTGTGCAATTACAAAAATGGTTCAGTGTTTAAAGCCCTCATTTCTTCCCCTCCCTCTCTGCTTCAACCCGAGGCAATTTCCTCTTTCTATAGCATAGCTGCTGGCCTCTCAAGCCCTTATGTTTGCTGTCAATCTTGGCAGCAGTTATTCAAGAGCGTTGCACCTATGTTTCCACCATACATATTCTCACCATGAGATGACTGCTCTTTGGTTGGGAAAGACTGGCTTGCAAACCCTCAAAGAACAATTGGGAAATCAAATGAATTTCTTGCATGTATGATACATACTGTAATTCATGGATACTGAGTAGATGAATGCAATGCCAGATTGCCTCGTGCTAATGTGACAAGATACTATTAGGAAAAGCCATTGAAAAAAGGAAATATGACACAACAACAGCAGTAAATAGAAAAGTGGACTAGGACGAGTGTAATCACCTTCTGTGGACAGCCAATCTGAGCGTAATGAAGTAATGAGTAGGATCGAAGAGTGTTTGCTCACATATTATGGAAAAAAAAAAGCCTGCCAGAGGTATGCATTAAGATTTGTAAATGCCACATTTGCCTTTGTGGAAGTGAAACTAATAAGTTAGCTGGGATGACACCTCAGCCCCAGCCAAAGGAGTAATGGGTGCAAAGCACAAAGTGTGATAAAGCCAAGAATAGAAATAAAAGAGAAATGTTGCAGTGATTCTTATTACTCTGAGGATGGTTCAGAAAGCTCCTAGAGAAGGTATTGTGATGCTTGGCATAAATTACTTTCTGAAAAAGAGTATTATATTCTTTTAACATGTTCTGCAAAAGAGGAGAATTTTAAAAGGTATAAGGAGCATGCAAAGCAAAGGACAATTCTGTGCAGAGCTCAGGAAGGCTGTGGTGTATTTTAGAACAGTAAAAGGACAGAAAATATATGTACCGCATGTTCCCCTTCCAGCAACATCAGCAGCCTGCACCTGACTATCAGAAGGAATGAGCATGACCAGCTTGGACAGAAGCTGTCAGCGCTCAACACCGCTGAAATCAGGCTTGAAATGCCCAATCCATGCATAACAGGAATGCTCCTTTTCAGCAATAGTTTGATACATCCATCTAGAAAGGAAAAGAGAAATGCACAGACCTAAATTATCCAGAAGGATTTAAAAACTATCCAGCGTTCAATCTGCTAATTATACATGACAATGCTGGATTAGATAACCAATACTAAAATTTACTGCTGCCTGCTAAAAGTTGCTTTTGGCAGTGCTCAGTGTCAGAAGCAATAGCATTAGCTCTGCTCTTTTCTTACACTGCAAATGATGGAAGCTTTCAGGAAGATGAATTAAATTCCACTAGCAGAAGAGGCAAAAAGGGATCAGACTAACAGGAGAGCACCACAGTGGAAGTCCACTTAGGTTATTTCAAAATGATGCTCTGTTGGTACCTACCACAGTGTCCTGATTCATGATCCTGAACCAAAACATCAGTCGGATTTAGGAGCAGGAGGCAATTTGCGCTTTAGTAAAAAGCGCAGGGGTGAACAGCTCCCACCTTTCTGTTCAGACTGGTGGCAGGGACATGGGCCTGGGTTGGCATTAGCTCCTCCGTTAGCTCGTCTTTCACACGTCCGTCTCCGGTCCTGGGGAGCCCACGACGCCTTGCACCCTGCGCCCGTCCCTGCAGCCCACTCCTTGGCCCATGAGCCGCGGCGAGCAGGGGGAGCTTGCCTCGTCCCGCGAGCCCCCGCGATGGACCCTGCTCGGCCTCCGCGTCCTTCGGCCAGGCAAAAGCCGGAGCAGGCACGTGAATATTTCAGAGGATAAGGAGCCCTGCATACCTGCACTGTGCTCTTCGGTGGCCACAAGGTGGTGCTTTTTTACTGCCTGTCCCGGAGAACGGGACAGCGCGCAGGAAAGCGGCAGGTCTTCACTTCAGCGCAGAGCAGAGGACTGGGCTAAACTCATTACCTTCCCTGGGCCCACATGATGCTGGTGTTTGTTTGTACTGGAAAACAAAATCTTTACAAAATCACTTGCAAAATGAAAGCCCCAAAACTCTGTAGTGACGTGAAGACAGTCAACAAGAAATTATTCTCAGACATTTCTTTCTCAGAAATTTCTTACCCCTTTGCCTTTGCTCACAAAGTACGCTTCCCAAAGCCTTTGACTTCAAACAGCTTAAAAAAAAAAGCAACTCTTTAGAAACATTTAGAAACAAAATATAGGCATGATCGATACAACCTCTTAAACAAGAATACAAACACATACATGACTATTCTGTATTATCTTGGCTGATACTAGTAAATACTAAATAACCTGTGTTTAAAGCTGTTCACACATACTGCATTAACATTTTTTTTTCTATCGCTTTCAGAATGCTTAGAATGGCAATGTAATGGAAACGTAAGTACAATGGAAACCATACTTTCCCTTATTAAATGCTAATTCCAGAAGAGATTTGCTCCTGAAGTTCAGGGTTTTTTTTTAAGAGCTAACAAGTTTGGGTAGTACTATCAAGAATAGGACTTTGAAAAATGGAAGCAATTTCTTCCAGTTGTTCACAAAGTCAATCAAAACAATCGACAAGCTTCTAGTGGGTCTTGAATTCCTTCTACCATACCCACTGCCTTAATGTTAAAAAACTTAAAATATTGCTGTCTGCACCTCTAGTTTTGTCTTCTTTGAATAATAATCTGCTACTCCCCAAAGCTCTGAACAACTGAGTTTTGTCGCGAAAGGTCTCTATCTCTTCACATCACAGAAAAAGATAGAAGGGTCCTCACTATCTTCCCCCTTTGCCCTTACTTTCATAGTGCTGTGGCCCTTTATGTCCTCTACAGGCATACTTATTTGGTGCATATATTGCATTGCCATGCTGATAGAGATCTAAATGGGAAGAGAGAGAGAAGTTACTATAAGAAAAGATTTTGAGATATGAAAGTAAATATTTCTCACTAAGGAGGGGAAAAAAAAAGAGTACTAAAAGTTTAATCCAACCTTTCTCCAAATGGGACACTCAAAGAACCAATACCCAAAGTTACTAGAATCTCTGTTTTCTGTTGAAATGTTTTCCGACATGGAGAGGTTATTAACAGACAGGATGAATTCTGACGGAAATGTTACCACCTGAAAGCTCCCTTGTCACAGGAAACCCCCCCTAGGAGACCTACTTGACTTTTTCCTTGAAGGCAGAAGCTCTAGGCTAGGTTTGCAGTTTGGCATAGAATACTAGTCTGAGGAAATCCTTGTGACTAATAGAAAATTCTCATAAGTTTGTTAAAATGTAAAGAAGGCTTGATAGTTTTTAGACTGAAAGGAAACTCTGGTTGTTGTAGAAATATATGAAGCAGCCTCAAATATCTCTCAGCAGAGGATGGCTGTAAATGGAAGAAATAAACTGCTTGGGTTTCTAGATATTAAGGAGTGAAGGGGTCCACAAGCATCTTGTCTGGCTTCTTACTAAATATGAACCATTATATTTCATGTACTCCCCCCAATACCTGTGCCTAGGCATTTTAACTCCGAGCAGATTAAGCTGTTGCCTGGTGTAGCTGGGAACATGAGACTGACTACTGCCCCCACCTGGCGGCTCTGCAGTAGCAGGGAATCAGCGAGGTGAACATGCCCACGTGATCCTGCACATGATCCACACTTCCTGCAGGGGAAAACTGAAAAAAACACCTGAAACCTAGGGAAAAATACTTCCTGGCCCCAAATTTTACAGTTGGGCCTTCCACAGACAACCTGACCAGATCTTCACACAAACATGGGGCATTGGTTCACCTTGCTGATACAGCATGCCCAGTTGTGGCCAATTTCAGATAGTTCCAAGGAAAATGGGAAAAAGCGCTAGACTATGTCTGGACAACAGATTTCCAAGCCAAGAAGAGGTGACCCCATCTGAATGCCCCTCCTTTTGCGCATTTAAGCATTGAAACCTCTTCAGAACTGTACTGCTTTCTCCAAGGTCTGCTTTGTGCACTGACTTACCAGGGCTGAAACGTTCCCAAAGGTGTAAAACCATAGCCACAAGCGAGCATGGTATAGAAGTATCATCACGGGACGGCCTTACTGGCTATGGCTACATCTGCTTGACCGTACTTCTTTTTTTGCTATTATACCTGCAGCAAAGACAGACAGAAATATTGTGAGAGCCTTAACCTCTACTTTGCACTGTGAGGTGATCTTCATCTGAACCGATGAAGCAGTTTTTTGAGTCCAGCTGTGGAACACAAACCAAATCTAAACAAATATCTGACTCAGCTCCTAAATTGAAAAAGCAGCAGCTCTGAGGAGGAAGTTGGCAGCACCACTTAGAAATCCATGGATTTGTTCCAGCTACCCTCTTCTCCACTCACTCTAATTATTTATCCCTAAATAGAATCTGTCTCAGGAAAAGAAAAATGGACATTGCTGTAGCTCCTTTTTCTTTCCAATTCACTTTTTCAAACTTAGACACACACATACAAACCCCACATTACGAAGCACGTTAGGCTGTTTCACCTTGACTATGTCCCATGTTAAACCATTTTGTCTTAACCTACATATAATGCAGTTTTTCTCCCTAGTTTTACTGAATGGAACTGCAGCTTCTTTTTATTTTTCTAGCAGCAGTCTCACTTATTGGTATCTTTTTGAGTCAATAGCTTTGAGCTATTGCTTTATAAAAATAATAGGCAGCTATTCTTTCTAGTCTGAACGTTTGACTCAAAGCGCACAGTTTAGTTAATAAGGCTCTAGCAGACCTATAGGCCATCTGAAATGCAATGAGGCTGGGTTAGTGCCAAGTGGTTAAGTAAGAGTGTTCAAATGAAAAACCAGTTTCTCGACCCACGTGTATCTAAAAATACTTTTTTTAATTTTTGCGTAAATTCACAAGTGATACAATATTGAAGTTTTTGGTTTTCTTTTCTTTTTTCTTTTTTTTTTTTAAACATACTTTACAATCAGGTTAGTTAAGTGTTTTACATCAAGGCACAGCACACCATATTATACACATATGCCTTGCCAGGCAGCAATTTAGTATAATCCCCGAGTTTTGGCAGTAGTGCCAGGATAAATAGCATGGATCACATATATGCTAGAAGATAAATAAATAATAGATGCTGTCACATTTTATTTGAAATAGAATTGCATATAAAAAGAATATACAATAATTTAACTTGAATAACTAGAATCTCTTGTACTGTACATAACAGAAGAGTTTTCGTTTGTATTAAACAAAACATTTTCAATATTAGGATGCAAAATTAATCTTCTTTTTGGCTGTCTTGATTTATGGAGAAGAGTTGCTTTTGTTAGAAATGAAAGTTGGATTTTCAGTTTCATGACAATCTGAAAGAAACAAATCCAGAGTTACAGGTATGTTGATAATGAATATTACTGATAAAATGAATAAGTATTTTCAAATTGTTGTTTTTAGTTAGTGCCCTGTGAAGCTAGATAACCAAGTAGTACATCTATGAAAGCTCTTTTTCACAGTTTAAATAAGCTACAATTTATTTTTAGCACTTTACTACATTGTTACTTGTCCAGTTTTTAGGAGATGATCACCATAGGTCTGTTACTCATCCAGCAGAACTAAAATTCTACCAACTCCAAAGGCTGCAGATTCTATGCATATTGCAACATATTTACCATCTGCACGTTAGCATTCTGCTGTTTATATTTGAACACTTCTTCTTCGCCTGCCAAAGGCCTTGGACCCCACGTTGGTTGGTACGAAGTTGTTCTTGCCGACTCCCCCCGAGCGGCTCAGGAAGTCCGCCAGGCGATGGGTTACGCAGGTTGCTGTGTTGCACGCCCTCTTCTGTGCCGTCACACTGCTTTTCAACATGAAAACAAGGAGTTAATTCCCAAATACCTATGCTGAATGCATCAGAACTTCAGTAAGGGATGTTATGCTGGGAAAGATTTTTCTGTAAGAGAGCAAGCAGGCTCACTGAGCAACAGGCATTTCCAGCTTCAGCCTGCTCAGCTTGCAAGCTCCGAGAGAGGGGTTGGGTTCTTTTGGGGGGGGTTTCCCTCCCCTTTTCCTCCCTTTCTCCCTGTCAGACTCAGTTTATGAAAGGTGGCTGAGCCCTCCCTTTCTTGGGCAATCAGACTGAAGACTTTAAACCAAACTAGTCCTTCAGCGACACCTGAGCTGTACCCTGCCACCAGCAAGTAGCTGTGGCTAACAGCAGTGCTGAGGAGGTGCAAGCCTGAGGGTTTCGGCCAATCCCCCTTTCCTCCAGCTTGGATCTGTGCTTTGTTTGCACTGCTGCTGAAGGCAAGCACTCGCAGTTGGTTTTGACTTCAGTTCAGCACCTAAATCCCTTAATAGCCCCCTCCAAAAATGTGAAATCCTAGTGTCACTGAGAACTATGGGACTTCTGTCAGGGAAATTTGTGCAGGGCTGTACCTGCACACCCACTGCTCGTTTGGTCTCCTAGACTTACTTTTCAGAGCTGAACCACACAAACATGCTGCTTCCACGTACCTAATGGCTGACACCCTGCTCGAGTACAGCGCTTTAACGTGCTAGTTCTGTGCCTACAGTTAGACTGTAACTAATCATTTTGTTAGACAGGGTACTTCAGGACATACATGTTCATACTATCCCTGCCTAAAGGAGTTTTCTACTAATGATTTTTTTTCTTGGGGGGGGGATTCTGTTTAAATACACATTACAGAACTGAGCTCATTAACAATAACAATATCGCTTGTAACATCAAGGCCATTTTTGGAACAAGCCTCTGATTACAGGAGAGGTGCTGCAAAAGAATAACAGTAAAGAAGTATTGATCTGTGAGGAACAGCCAATGAAAATGCCTTTTATAAATACAAGCTAACATATAATGCAAGTACTACAAGAAAAATCCGGTTGTGTCTCCCAACGTACAGTTCACCAATGTGGTATTTTAAAGATATTTGGATTTTGAATATATTAGTGTAAAGACCTATCATAAAATGAGAAGGAAAAATGAAAAGAGTATTAAATTCTTACCTGGAGGTGTTCAGTACTCAGTTTTAAACAGGTTTACATTTCAAGTTTGTTTGAACAACTCTCTATGAGCCTCTCCCGATTCCTTTGCTTCTCAAAAGCCTTGCTAGCAGGATTGTATGCATGCCTGATTACATCAATCCATATGAATGTGTGTATATATGTAATTCCAATTTTAAGTTCTCTTTGTACTTTATTACCTTATTCAACTATTCTAGAATTACTGGCATTGTACTGCCTCTCTAGAGCTTTAAGACAACTTGTAAAGTTTTTTAGCCTTATCTAGAAATCTCATGATCTAAACAAGTAATTAAAACAAGGAGATCTAATCCTTATAGAAAAATAGGTTTATTGAGTAAGTGCATGGGCAGGCATGAAAGAAAAGTCTACTTGTACATTTAGTAGCCAGAAATGAAGAGCCTCATTTAGGGTTTTTTTGTTTTGTTTTTTTGTTTTTTAAGTGAATGTCTAAGAAAATCATTTGAAATTTCAAGGCAATGCTGTTCATTCTTGCTTATTTTTTCCCCTGGCCTGATATGCATGTTATGTACTCTGTCTTCCTAACATTAGGTCCACCTCAAACATTCTCTGTCGAAAACAGAATCAAAAGAACATAGCAAAGTTAGCAATCAAAGTTAGATCCACATGCATCAAGTTAAAAAAAGGGAGAAGGGCAGAATTAAGCATGTCTAGTTGTCTCCTAGGGGCTCCCCATAGTTTGCATAGCGTTCATGGTCCAGGTCACTCAGCACACTCCGTTTCTTGCCAGGAGTTCCAGCCCCGACGTCAGTGCGAGGGTAAGTTTGCAATTTGTGCAATTCTTGAGACAGTTTGCCCAGCACACAAGTACTCAGACTGGCACAGCGTTTGGAAATAGGTCTATCCAGGCTGCAGGGGGAAAGAAAACATGCCCAAAAGAAGAGTAGTTTCAAACATGCGTGTTCATGCATTCCTTCCCTAACAAATAACTACAGTTAGGAGAGAAACAAACAAAAAATTGAAAGAAAACAACCCCTCACATCACATTCCATGCAAGGAAGGTCCATACAAATGCAGTCAGAAGGAATACACCATTCTTCAGTCAATTCACTAAAACTTCAGTTCAAAAAGCAGGTTGATCAGCCTTTCAAAGGATGCTGGTAGTTAGGGGACAGGGATTTTTACTTTCAATGTACTCGGCATGCTTCAGTCTCTCATCCATCATCACCATGCTTCGCAGTACGAGTCCTGTTAGGGTAATGCAAATGCTCCGGCATGCCTTTGCCCTATGGGAGAGGGGCGCTGCGTGCACTGGGAGGAGTACCTCGCTCCTGCTGGTGGCTCTCCATGCCCAACAACAGCATGCACTTGCACGACAGAGAATCCAAGAGTGACTGGATGGCCCCTAGCACTCCCACTAGGAAAACATACCTTTTGCTGCTATATTTTAACGCAACCCCCTCATTCAAGTTCAAATCGCCCTCCATTTTCAGTTGTGAGACAGATAGAAGCAGGTTAATAGGTGGAAGCCTTTCCCCTGATAGCAACATGAGAGGATGTCTCTGCAGCATCATCCTTTTCCGAGTCAGCGAACAGAGTTAGCCATAACCCCAGAGAAGGGGACGTCTTAGCCTGCAGAGGGTCTACTCAGGTGGCTCTCGGTGGAGATCAGACACATGGTCCTCCCACCCTCCTCCCAGCCCCGGGACCACAGTCCTTACCTATTGCCCTCAGAGACTTGCTCCAGCTCTTCTGCTGTCATCTGTATGAACTCTTTCACCAGTGCACTTAATAATCTCCGAGCTTCATAATCACTTAGCGTCACTCGATCTGTTACAGACTCTAAGCCAGGTCTAGGCAGAGGCAAGCAAAACAGGGTGAATATAACCAGAGTGCTACAGAGAACTGGAGACGAGAGGCGTTGTGTCATGCATGCTGTTGACAGTATCTTTCACAGGTGTGAATATACACATCATGCTTATGCACAGCATTAGGTGTTTTATATATGTCATAAAAGAAAACATAGTATCACAAGTAATATTAAAAGAATTCAGCTTTCTCATTTACTATAATCCATTTTCTTAGATCTCTACAGAAGATTAAATATTTTGATAGCATTTGTCACTGAAATCGGGAGAAAAACTCCTTAACACCAATGTAGATAAAGCACTCAGCAACAGGACCAGCTCTTTGCTTCGTACCTGACCGGGGCTGCCTGGAAGCTGTCCATCTGGCACACAACCAAGGCAAAGACAGCAAGGAAAGATGAAATCTTCAGCATAACCATGATTTCTCTCTACAACAAAGAGGTACATCAAGCAATTACCATTTTCCAACCCTCCCAGTCCTATGAGATCTGCTAGAGAGGTCATCTTTTCTGACACACAAGTAGCACAAATGCTAATAGCCTTTTCTTATATTACCTTTTAACTTCCTTTGATTCCTGCTATTTTACTTTGATTTTCTCAGAGTTTTAAAATAACTTAGAACTGTTACAGGTGATTAAAAAGGCAGCTTTTCAGAGCTGCAGTTCTGTCTGTAGTGCTTATTCAACTTAACACAGAATTACTCTCAAATTCATGCAAAACACTTTCCTCTGACTATGCATACAATATCAAATTCAGTGTGTCAAACAGGCACAGTTACAGGGAAAGAGTCACACAAGAAAGCAGCGTTCAATATTTTTTAAGAATTAAGTGCCATTGTTAGCACTTTACCTGAAACTGCTTCTTTCTTGGTACCGTTAGCACACTAATATCCCATCTCAAATTACACTATAAAAATTAAGTAAGTTCAGTTTCAAAAAGCGTCCCTACTCCGAGACCAGAAAAAGGGCAAGTTCAGAAAACGTATTCGCGAGAACAAGCGAAGTTTTCAGAGATGATCACTGAACGCTTTTGCTCTGACGCGCACCCCTGCTTCCCACGGCACCGGCGCCTTCGGCTGCGACGAGCCCGCACTACCCTCGCCCCGGCTCGGGGAGCGCTCCGCGGCTCTGCGGGCGCCCGGGCCGCCGCGGGGAAGGACAAGAGACGGCGACTAACTCTCCTCGCCCCTCTCCGCCTCCCCTTCCGCAGGGCCGCCCCGCACGCCCGGGAGAGCGCAGCGGCGCCCCGGGCAGCAGAAGGGAGCCCAGCGCGGAGCGGCCCCGCGAGACCCGCTGCGATGAAGCGGGAGAGGTCAGGAGCGCGGTGCTTACCGGCGTGCGGACCCGCCGTGCGGTGCGGTGCGGAGCGGTGCAGGCCCGTGCGCGCCGCCGAGCCGCGGTGCCGCGCGCTGCCCGCCGGCTCCCCTTTATACCTGCCGCCGGGGCAGCGCGCGTGGGCGCCCGCGCGGCCCTCGCCAGCCAATGGGGAGCTCCGCCGCCCGCCGGGAACCCACCCGCCATTGGACCCCGAACCCCAGCTCCTCGGTTACGTCATCGCCCAGCCCGTGAGCGTCCCATTCACAAAATCCGGCAGTGACTTGGCCAGGCGCGGCACCCCATTTGCATTGAGGTCACTGCGCGCGCGGGGGGAGGGCGGTCGGGCATTACCGCCGCGCGGGGAGCCCGCCCGGGCCATTGAGCTGCGCGCCCCGCCCCGGCGCCCCGCCCGGCGCCGCACGCGCCAGGTGCTTATTAGAGGCGACATCTACTGCAAAAGCTACTGCATTGCAGGCAGGGCAGGACGGGGCCTCGGCCGCGGAGGCTGTTCCTGCTGCGGAGCCATCAGCGGCTCCGGTAGCGCTACCGAACAGGCGGCGAACGACTTCTACGCTCACTTCGCGCAGTTTAGTAACGCGGGTTGCCGTTTCCTGGGAAGTCCCCAGGCCGGGGGCAGGCCCCGCTCGCCGGCTTCTCGCTCTGGAGCCTTCCCGTCACTAAATGCACTTGCTCGCACACCGCTTGCAGAAGCCCGGAGGCTGAGGAGCTTCCCCCGGGGGTGCCTCGGAGCCCGCTTGCGCAAACCCTCGTTCCCCTCAGTGCGGCCCCGCTGGAGATGCTGCCCGCAGCCCCCGGTTAGCGCTCGGGCGGGCCCGTGGGGCCGGCACGGCCGGGGGTGCCGGTCGCAGGTGACGCGGGGCGCAGCGGGGCGCTCGCACCGTCTGTCCCTCCGGGGCTCGCTCCCCGCGTGAACGCACGTTCCCCGAGGAAACGCTCCGAATAGTAATGAAAATAATATAAATGCCTTTAAGGGCAGGTGCAGCGTCTTTCCGTAGCCCACGCCGCGCACCTCGCGGTGCACGGAAGAGACACGGGGAAAGGGGCGGATTTCCCCCGCCTTAGCGCCGAGCCCGGCGCAGCGGGGCGCCGCGCAGCCCGCCCCGGAGGCGGGCGCTGCCCCTGGCCGCGGCGGCAGCGGCGGGGATTAGCGGGCAGCTGCCCGCCGCCCCATGCATCACCCCGCCGAGGGCCCTCTGTCACGGCCCGCCGGGCCCGCACCTGCCGCTCAGGATGTTTGTCCGCCTCCCGCCGTGTTTGCCGAGGCGCCGCCAATATCCGCCCGGCGGCGCGGCGGGGGCGGCTGCTACGCGCGGCGCAGCGGGGCGCAGCGGGCTGCTGCCCTCCCGCGCCGCGGGGCGGCCCCGGGAGCCGCCGAGCGCCGTCCTGCTACAGCGGCGGCCGGTGCCCGGTAACGGGAGCTGACACGGTGTCGCTCCGCTTCTGCAACGCGCTGAGACCGCACGTCCGGCTGCCGCGGGGCAGGCGCTGAAGGCAGCTCTTCTGAAATCCACACCTCTCTTTTGGCTGTTTAAAAGGGATGGGCGAGTTTTCCTATTGACGTCTTGGCTTTTCTTCGTTTATTTTTTTACAGAACCCGAAGATACGGCTAACTCCTGGTGGTAAAAATAGTGTTTTTCACCTGAAGGTGAATAAAGTCCGAGATGAGCGCAGAACAGGTATTCTTTTGTTAATGCCATTTTAGCTTTGAAGAGTACAAAGAGGAACACAAACATATTGAAAACACGGGCAGTTCACTGATTCTCCGGGGGAGGCTTCTGCGCTTCGTTGTTGCCGCCGGCCCTCGGGGCTGCCCCCCTCCGAGCGAGCCCTTCCCCTTCCCTCCTCGGGAACGCGCCGCGCCTGTGGGCGCTGCCGCAGCTCCTGCCTGTCCGCTTTTTGCGGAAGGGTGATTGCAAAGCGGGTTAGGGCTTTCAAATGACAAGTAATTCTTTTCTCGTCTTAAGTTTTCCTGCGTTACGGTCCCCGGCGGGGGGCAGGTCTTTGCGCTCCGTGACCTGCAGCCCGCAGCAGCGAGAGCGAAACCAACGCAGAGCCGCCCCGTGGCGGTGGTTGAGTGCAAACTCTCCGGGCGATGTGTGATGCGAGCTCGCTCCGTGCCCACGCGCGGGGTTTGGGGGCTCCTCCCGGGCTTCCGCGCCCGCGGAGCCCCGCGCGGACCCCGCCCGGCCCTTTGCCTCGCTGCAGCCGCGTTACTCGCGGCGGAGGCTTCCTCCCCCCACACACACACCTGGAGTTTTCGTTTTAAATAGCGGGTCCATCACACTCATTCCCGTCGAGATAATCTTTAAAAGTCTCCTGGAAGAGGGAGTTGAAGTACTTGATTTAAAATCTCTTGCTTTTCCGCGAATCCTATTCTGCTTTTTAAGCTAGTCTTTTTGAGGTTGCAGTTCGTTCCTTAGTTTACGAACATTTAACATCCCAAAGTAGCATCTAAAGAAACGATTCAGCATTACTTTCACTGCTTCAGTCTCAAACACCACTATTCTTTTCCCCTTCCTCTGTTAACAGTCAATCGCTAACATTTCTTTGGGGAATTTACACCTTGTCTGCATAGAATATTCCTGTTTTAACCTTAAAAATTGCAGACAATTCTGTAAGAATAGTATATTTCAACTCTTGGGGGGTGGGGGGGGAAATGCCTATCTCATTTTGTCTTGTGGCTGATTCCAGTTAATTCAAGTACTTTTCTTGCCAGTGCAACTCAGCCTCGGACTGGAGCCTGTGGGATGCAGTGATTACAAGATTTTGGAGGCCAGCATTTCCGCTTTAAGCTTTCACAGGAAGAAACGTAAACTTAAAGCAACAGGTATTAAAACCAATAGATATACTTTTGTGCACATACACACATATAGATGAAATAGTATCTGCAGGTTGGCAAGCGCTCTGGCTGCTTCTTGCCAGAGCTAATGCTCCCAGCTGGAGCGCTTGTCCTTTTTCCCCTCAACTGTGTGTCTGTTAGTCTCACCAGACACATTTCCTCCTTGCAAATCTCTCTCTATTGTACATAATGTGGAGAAGAAAGTATACCAAATACAAAGAACTTTAAAGCCTGGTTTGTCCATATCTGGAAGTTGTGAAAGGGATAGAGGGCTGTCGCAGGGTAATGGTCTCCTGTTGCTGGATAAATCCAAAACTAAAGGTTAAGCATTCATGGAAAAACTAGCACAGAGGGGTATTTATGAGCACCCCACGAGGAAAGCAAGACACTTACTGGAACAATCCGTTTCAAGGAACTTGTTCTACATTTTTCAGTGGCTGATAATATATCAGGTAAAATAATCAATGGGTATGGGTTCAAAGTAGATGAACTTGAAGAGCTACAGAAAGACTGCATTTTTTAAAGAAATCTGATTATATAAACAATGTACAGCTCCAAGTAAAAGGAATTCCCATTCAAAGAAATTAGTTTAAGTTTCTAGGGAGGAAGAAACAGCTGTCTCTACATTAGATACAACTCCTGCTTAAATCATGTCAAATAGTAGAATTTTTTAACTAACACATTTTAAAGTGCAACCATTTTCTCCTACTTTAAGCATTCCCATTATGTCAATAAGCTGCAGACACTGCAGTGAGGTTCTTAACTGTTACCAGCTGACACGATCTTAAACAAAAATACTGTATCTACAGGGTATGTTGAGATTTTTGTTCAATTATAAAATGTAATTTTTCAAGATAGACAAGACTCTGAGCTGCACAGACACAATTTCCATTCCCAATAATGGCTGCATATCTGACAACAGGGGACCCTAAAAGGATAGACAGGGACAGTGCCACAATCCATAGATACAGCAAGCTCCTCATGATGGAGGTGAGCATGATTCATGTCTCTGCTCTCTCTAAGCCTGATCTTCATAGTACCCAATTAAGCCTTTCGTAGATGAGGACGTTTCATGACAAAACCAGCTGTAGAAATCAAACAACCTGTTTCTACAAAGAGAAGCCTGAGAACTACTTACCTGTGTTTTGGACGGACCCATAGGCTATCGAATTTGGCATCCTGTCTCCAACAACAGCCAGAAAGCTGTTCTGCATGAGACAGCTCTACAGAGCACGCCGCACGCTGGGGCAGTGAGCGCTAATGAGCCCCTGTGAAAGCACCATTCTAATACCGGGCGGCAGTCAGCTCTGCAGAAGGGGATGTAAGGTAACAGTGCCGTGCTGTTGTAAAAGCAAGCTGTATATTAACAGGAGTACCATGTTTAAGACATAAGAGGTAATTCTTACACTCTGCTTGTCATTGATGAGATCCCAGCTGGTGTACTCTGTTCAGTATAGCATGCCATACCTCAGCACAGGTGCGGACAAGTTAGAGAAACTCCAGAAAAATACCAATAAGAATTATTAGAGATCCCATAACATGATTTAGGAGAAAAAAAAATGGAAGAATGGGGAAGCATTTAGCTAAGAGAAGAAAAGACTATGGAGAAACATGATAATAGCTTTCAAAAATATAAATATTTGCCATAAAAAAGCAGTAATAATCTGTTACTATGTTCAAAAATATATGGGCTTAAAAGGCAACAAGGGATATGCCACACATTAGAAGGAGCTTTCTAAAATTATGAATAATGACATATAAGAATAGGTTGCATTGCAGTTACAGCATGTCTATTACTGGAGGATTTTATGCCATGGTAGTCTAACATCTGTCAGGAAGAACATATGTATAGTTGATCCTGCTTTGGGGAAGGAACATGGTCTACTAGATACACTCTTGCCATCTTTTCCATCTCCATTTTCTGTGATTCTGTAATTTTAATAGTTAGAGATTGATTTAAACTCTGAAACATAACATCAGATATATCATCCAAACTTTTGTTAGCATTAGCTTTTGCAAAACTTACATCCTTAAATTGTCTAATCTCTTGCTTTATTCTGTTTCTATAGTCTCCTCAAAGGCCATATTCAGATTTAGAATAAGTAGGCTTCAAGCTTATTCACACAAATAATGTTTCACACATTGTCCTTGTAGTTTGGTTTAAATTTGGCCAACAATGAGAGCCTATTTTTATAAAATGGAGTAGTTTCCTGAGAGCCACAGTACTGATCTAGATCTCAGCACTGCAGGGTTCCCTTTTTAACATAGATCAAATCTGGATTTAGGCCGCTTCAGTGATGGCTACTTTCTCAAGAGTGGAACTGCTATTGGAATTAATTACTGGAAAATCCGTGAATCAGTCTGGAATCAAGCTAAGTTCTTCCAAAACGCCTTAGGAAAGCTTCTAGGCTGACCATCAAAAGTCATTTTAAACAGAAGTTCAGTGCTAGATTGCTTTAATTTCATGGAAACATTCCTACTGAGCTTTGGTTTTGCAGAAGTTTTACTGTATATTTTCAAAATTTGGTGCAGAATAATGAGACACACGGGGTCACATTCTGTCCTGCACGGAGGTTTGCTTGGCCAGGGAAGAGGGACAGGCTGCAGGAAGCTGTCTGTGGCTTTATCCTCTTCCATCCTGTGTAACCATAGCTCAGCTTCGGAATCGTGTAGCCGAGGCTGCAGCCCTAACTCCTGCCACCTGGCAGCACACTCCACCCTCTGAGAACTGGCAAAACTCAGCAGCCCTCCAGCCAGACCCGCTTCGGCCTCGGGCTGTCACTCCACCACGCTGATGAGGGGAGCTCGCAGCTCACCGGACACAGCGTCAGCCCTGCAGTGTGACTAGGGTAACGCAACGGAGACAGACTGTGGAGGAAAATCTGGATCTGTTTCAAGTTCAGTACCTATTTCTACTTCAGTTTCATGCATTCTCCAGTTAAGATAAGAGATCAACAAACTCCTTATCGGGAAGTGACCTCTGAACACAAAACTAACCTTGTTAAGCAATAGCATGGTTATAAACCTTTGCCTGCACAAGTGTTCTGTTGCTATCCTACATGTCATAAGAGCAGGTCAGCAAAATATGGCAAGAGATATATGCTAAATCCTCAAGTTAATCTAAAGTTTGTTCTTGGCAGGATATAAGGATGGTGGAAGATCTCATGTTATCATTTTATTCTTAGTCTTGAGAGTGAGTGAATAGCGAGATCCGATTAGAGTCACGGTGTAACTTAATATTTTTATCAGTCCTGTCCAGGACCATTCAGTTGCTCCAGCATTACAAGACCCTACAGCTATACATCCCTGCTGGTTCCAGTAATGCCATCTATATGAGGAGGACCAGGCGCATTTCTTTCTCAGCTGACTGTTTAATTGCTAGTCACCTGACAAAAGGAACTTGTGCAAGGGCAACAATATTGCCTGCGCCCTTCGCTACGTGAGAGACTGAGAAAGATCTCTCTCCTTACAGAGCTGATAGATAGTACATAAAGGCAAAGGCTACTACCATAACATCTGCTGAGCTACTTACAGCCCAGTTTCTGGGAACTGATAGTCCTACGAGGCTATCAATTAAAAAGATAAATTCCAGCGTATGCTTGAAATTGGCCTAAGTATACCCTGAAAGCTCAAAAACCAAACAGCAACTAAAATAGGCCAGAAACATTTTTGAAATTATAATCTTGAAGTCAGCATCATAGTTTTCTGAGTTTGACGATGTTAAATGTTTAGGCATAGTAGAACTGTGATTAAGGAAATGTTTATTTTCAGCAACAGAACAAACTCACAAAGGAAAACATTAGATGGGTTTTTCTGTTTTAGCAAATCTATAAAGCTCCATCATCATTATAGGCTTATAAGGAGATGTTGTAATCTAGAAGCTGATAATTTGTTATGATGATACAGGTGTGTTAAAAAGAGCTATGGAACTGTAATAGATAAAATCTGCACATGACTAAGCTTCTCAGCAGGCTTATGAAATGAATTTCTTCAGGCTGTTCAGTGCATGTGTATTTTACATGTGTCTGTACAGATCTCTTTCTCTCTCTCCCCTCCCCTCCAGCCAAGAAAAGGAGCAAAATCTTTACAGACCAGTCTACAAAGAAGTTGTTTTCTTGTATGATATTTTATAAACAATGGTGTGACTTAACTGGACAGAGAAGTCATTGTAGGAAGGGAAAGAACTTCAGCCTGATAAGTGTTTACCTTCTTTTTTTCCAGAAGTGCGGTAAAAAATATCAGTGCTAAAGACAAAGCAAAAGCCTGTTTAGACAGTAATAAGTATTGTGGCTCTAATACAAGTTGGTGAGCTATTTAATGGATCTTGGAAACTATTTTTTTTTTCCCCAAGAGTGTAACAGAGGCATCATCAGGATCTTAATATTGTTACTAAAGAACAGTCACGTCTATCAGTGTATTTCTTCAAATTCCCTTGAAGTACAAAGCTGCTTAGAGCTGTGTACTCGCTTCCTGTCAATGGATCACTTTCTGCTTTTATTGCTAAGACTTAGGAGCACAGTCATCTTCTGTTACTTGATTGTCTCCAACTTCTTCTTATAGAATTTATAATGCAAAGTAATTGTGGATCCTGATGAATAGACTGTTTTAGAAGAATTTAATAAAGATACATGTTTTAATCGGTTTCTTTATTCAGCCATCATTTTTATAGTTAAAATTAAGAAAACCTATTACTCATCCTATGAGTTTGCTCAGTTGATCATCAATGATTAAGATGAGTAAAACCTTCCTAAAGCAGCAATTCAGCACAAACTGCTTCACCCCCCTCCAGCAAAGAAAGAAAAAAGAACAGTCGGAGAGTGGCAAGGAATCGTGCCCTTGGGCAACCCATTGGAGGTTAAGTCTTGCAGCCCTAAATCCGTGTTCGTGATTTCAGCTGTTCATGAGGATTTATATATCACTTATTTCTGACAACTTTCAATTGCATTTATCCATGCTAGTCCTTTCTCCCCTCTGTTTAATCATGTATCCTGTAGAGGTTCTCAGATCTTTAATCTTGGCTGACTGACCGGCTTTTCACGTTTGGCTTAGCCAAAACTGACTTCATTGTTCTGCAGTAGTGCTCTTCATTTTCTCATCCTGTGTTGCAGTGAGTAATACCACCATCTCTTCTGCATCACCAAAGCTCAAATGCTATAAAGTCAGTTTTGATTGTTCTCTCTCCCGCTTAAAGATAATAGTCAAAGCTTTTCTGCTTTCCTCTCCATAAAAGTCTATTCCTTCCTTTTCAGTCAAACATACAGATTTTTCTTCTGTATCTCATTTTCCTCTTCTTGGGTCTTTACTGTGCTGAATTTGTTTGTGGTTTTCCCTTCAAAATGCTCACTGTGAAAATTGTCAATCTCCTTTCCTTTCTTTCCTTACACAGATGCAGTGGAAAGCATGATCATTAAAACTTTGGGTGCATATTAAATATTACATGCTCAAGTAACAGAATATTGAAGATAAAATGTAAAAAGCAATAGCACTTCTTCCTATGTTTCCACGGACATTTTAAGAACTAGGTAAGTATCATCTTATCTACAGGAATCAAGCAGGAAGAAAAGTATCGGCCTCTTTTTGTTTTCTCCAAAGACAGAGGCTTATATATGTAAGTGATTCACATCCTTTTAACTGACACTGCAGTAATACCATATAATTACATACCATATAATTGCATGATGTATCTGTCACATAAATGTTCTTACTCCCATTATAATCAACAGTAAGATCATTATGCAAGTTAATCCTGTGTAATTGTCTGTAGGCTGTGAATTAGTCTTTCTCACACTGTTTTGAAGTATTTTCAGCTCAGCCAGTCTGTGTACCTCTATTCACCTGCACATGCTGAGCTGAAGTGTCTGGAGACCCCCTCTTTGTTTAAATATGTGTAAATAATTAGGTTCAATTCAATCCATTTGATGTCGCATGCTACAGCACAACTGCTCAAGCACACTGCACATCCTGTTTGTCCTGAATCTTTTGCCCTCTTGTGAGAAATCTTAGGGCACTGACACTGAAATGCCGACATTTTTGTGGGAATGGCCTAGTTACGTTGGAGTCAAGATACCAGGCACTGTCACATTGAAAGAAAGCATGAATAAATAACTTAGAAGTACAGGATGAGAGATACACACCCCCAGCAGTGCTCAAGCCACCTCTCCACATCCTGACAAACTGGGTGGGATTTTGGTATGGGATGTCTGCACTGACATACACTTACAGGCATTTTGCAGCTCGGACAAAGAAGGCGCTGAGGCCTGTACAGCTCACTACTCCTTGCACAAAGCTCACCTGACAGTCAGGAGTCTCCACCCGCCCCGACCCAGGGAAACCAGCACGGACCCTGGCCCAGTGCCCAGCCAGCCCTTGGCGCAGGACAACACTGGGCACCAACAGCTCTGGCTGAGGAAGGTGCTCGGTATTGTTGTGCTTGCCTTCGTTAAAAGTCAGTTACAGGTGTATCGTGCTGTAATATACATGTGACGTTTTACTTATCTTTCCTCCCCAATCTGCCCATCATGGGCAAATGTGAGCTAGCACAGCCAGTTTGTGCCCTGCAGCCTCACAGCTAACTTGCTGCCAACTTGCCAGCCAAAAAGCTATACTTGGCCATTTCCCAGCTCTCCGCCTTGTTCTCCATTGCAGCCACAGCTCTTACCTCTTCTCTGTGCTCTCACACTGATGGCCTTCACCGCCTTTGGTTTCTTCATCACTTGCCTCCTGAGCAACACCTTGGTGTCCTCCTCAACTTCTGGGCCGTGTACCCTCAGCTCAGTATCACCATGTTCAAAGCTGAATATCCCATCACAGAAACATGCTGAGAATTAAGTATTCAGTAGTTAGATAATAAAATACGTAGTGCGTTTTAATCAATTGGGTTATTAATGAAGTTTATTAGTGTAAGTTCATTATGTGTTCAGATTTTAAAAACCTTTTTATCAGTCTGTATAAAGGTGCTAAGAGTAATTCAACAAAAAAGAAACCTCAGGCAGGAAACACACGATTTTAATGGGGCGGGGATGCTTCTTTTCTGCCTAAAATTCCTTGTAAAATAGCAGTAATGGAATAGCAAAAACACTGCGCCCCGCGGGGAACCCGCCCGCCGCGGCCGGTGTCGCGGCGCC
>NW_020447275.1:2111395-2164805 GCF_003343035.1 Apteryx rowi | reverse complement strand
CCGCGGGCCGGGCGCCCTCTTGGGCACGGCCCTGCGCCGCGCCGGCCTCCTGCTGCCCGCGGCGGCGGCGGCTCCCAGAGAGGCCGCGAAGGCGCAGACGAACAGACACACCAGCACGGCCCCCGGCAACGGGGAGGCGCCTGGACGAGGCAGCATTTTCACTGAGAACACGTTGTTTTAAAAACAAAGTGCTGTAAGGGGGACACCTGCGCTATTTATTTACATGTTTATCTCTGAGAACGGATTTTTTCAGTTTTTTCCTTTTCGTACTTTCTCATACATCGGACTTTTTCCCTTACAGTTACTTTTGGTCTCCCCTAGAGAAAAGACTTAAGCAGTTTTGCTATCTGTGAACCTTCCCGAAGTATCTTCCAAATTCCTCAGTCAGCTTCGGGCGACAGCTATATCCTGCAAGTTTCATGAAAGCTGAACCCGAACTCGCTCCCCTAGCAGGAGAAAGGCAGGCAGGCCTCAGCATTTGTAAGTGTGTGCGTGTACACACGCTTTTTGGCAGCAGCTGGCGAGCCAGCCCCTGTGTGCCAGCCAGCCATGAGCATGGCAGTACGCCTCCGGCTTATTTATAACGCCCGCAGTGTTTTACGTGGAAGGATTCTCACGGGGGGTCCGTGAAAGAGTGAGCTTCGTGTCCAGCAAACAACTCGCGGTTTGTCAAGAAAACCATGTCTTTCAAACTGTTAGAGTCACTTAACTTTAACACCTAACAAGCAAAAAGAGTGTTGATAGAACATAAATCTTTCAAAAAGTTTTGTCAAGATCATTTATGAAAGCTACAAAAGAAAGAGTAATCTCAGTCTTGTCATGAACGGAAAGCAAAGTGTATGACTTAAAAGCATGCTAAATGGGAGAAATAAAAGGATAGGATTATCTTAACCTCAACCATTCTGTGATTCTGTGATCTTTTAATTCCTTTCCTTTTCTTCTGGCAATAGAAAAAAGTAAAAAGTGTTTCAAGCAAAATATTAGGATGAATAGTATGGAAATAGGGAGAAAAATATATCATCAAATAAATTAAGCTTTTCTACTTGCCTGGAGTGCTGTGAGCAGTTCTGTCCATCTCCTGTCAGAAAGGATCCTGCAGAGTTTCAGGAAACTTGAAGAAGGCCAATCTGGATATTGGGGGCTCTGGAAAAATACAACAGAGAGATTTTTAAAAATAGTATTGTATAGTGTAGGAAGAAAGATTAAAAAGTTCTATCAAAGTATACAAAAATCACAAATAGTCTGGAGAAATATATCAGGAGTTTCTTCTTGTCACATAAAAAAGGAATAGAACAATGATAATAGTGGAAAAAAATCAAACTTGCTAAAAGGAAATAGTTTTCACAGAATGCATAATTAGACTAAAATTTTTTACTTCTTCATATAGTGGAGGTAAACAGTTCTGAGAACAAGGAAAAAAATGTAGATTTGTATAGGTAAAAATATCAGCATTATAATGTTAAAAAAAGTATGAAAAGGGATATAGATTTCAACCTTCAGAGTTTAGGCTAATTTTTAATTTTTAGAACTTAGGATGAGATTTTCCTGTTGTTTATCCTGTATGTGCCTTCTGCAGGACTTATTGCATCTTCCTCCAAAGCACCTAATGCAACCCACTTCTGAAAACAGGAGGTGAGACTAGCGGGGCTACGCCAGCCTCTGCTGGCTCTCACCACGGCTCTCGTATCTGTCTTCTGATGATTCTGTCCAGTTTCAGAGACCAAAGGGACTAGATGGAGCTTGTTTTCCCGACTGACAGCACTTCTGCGTCTGCCATTACTACGTGACATTTTGGAAGGCTTCATGATATGAACATGTGGCTTCAGTCAGGCTGCCCTTAACCAAATGAAGCCACTGGAATTTACGTTTACTAAGGAAGGGAGGAGGAGCAGATATGGCAGCGAAACTTTCCTTCCTCCTGGGGAGATGGTCCCAGCAAATTAGAAAAGTTGACAATTAAAGTATTTTATTTCTAGTTCTTCTTTAAAAAAACTATGTAGCATATCTATTAATGTTAGGGGGAAAATACATTTTTCTGATATATGTGCATTGTGGTAACAAATCACATTTTTTCTTAGCGACTATCTGAAAGCCTCCCCATTCCTTACTTTGGAGAGCGGGCCACTGTAGTTGCATTGCAAAGCACAGAATGTAGCATGGGCTCATTTACTGCATCTTTTGACAGATTTGACAAATTATCTCACAACAAACTCTACGATGCCACAGTTAGATTACTAGTGGAACCTCTAGTAATCTGTATGCTGTACTGAAGTTTATTCAAGTCTACAGTTTGCACTGATGTTTAGTGTTGTTCCACCTTTTTGTTACTTGTTTTCATTATGTGGTCTTGAGATTTACTTGTAATAACATTTTACAACCTTTATTATTTGTTTTCTTTCCCCTCAAAGATTTTCAGTCTTGATCTTGGAGGTATATCTGCTATTGTACTGAATGGCTTTGATGCAGTAAAAGAATGCCTTGTCCATCAAAGTGAAATTTTTGCAGATAGACCATCTCTTCCTTTGTTTAAGAAGCTGACAAACATGGGAGGTAAGTGCTACTGTCTTAAACATAGAAATGTATTTTTTGCCCCATAGATGGGTTTATGATCACATGAAACATTTGCTTTAGGTATTTTCTCTACTTCCTTATGTCCTTGCATAAAATACTTGATGCTTCTTTGAAGATATTAAAGATTCCTTTCAATTCTGGAAAGAATTGTCACACTTGGACTGTGGTCCATAGCAAGAGATGCGTAATTCTTTGCCTCCAAATTTTTCCCCCCATAAATTAGTGACAGTTGATGGGCCACTTTGTTCCTGGTGATCAACTAACTTTGAAGCATCTGTTAGTTATCTTTTGGCTATGATCAATGAAAGCATCTTCTGAAATAGCTACATTTATCACCTCTTACTAGAATTCTTCCAATTGTTCAGTGTAAACTTTGAGTAACATTTTCTTTTGCATCTAGTCTTGCCTTCTGTGTAGATTTAGTCCTCATGAGCTGCAGATTTGCTTTCTGTAGCCTTCTTATTAAAAACATCTGTATTAGATGGGCCTTTAACATCCAAAATCATTTGGATGAGGAATTTCAGGAATTGGAGGAATTTCAGAGCTTACAATCAAACTAAATTTCTGTGGTTCAATAGTTCACTATTTTTCCATGGTGATTTTTGCTCTTTGTTTTCTACCTTTTATGCTTGGAGCTGTAGCATCTCTGTCACACTATCCGTTTTACTTTGTGCTATAAAGCTTTCACCTGAAACCCAAAAGTTGCAGCTGTCTCCAGTTTGGAATGCATATTGTAACAGCTTTCCTTGGGATGTTCAATATTCATTTATTTACTTTTCTTAAACTGCTTAATTAATTTAACTACTTTTAACCTAGACTAATTTTTGAATTCAAGTTTAATAGGAAAGGTCATTTTATATTACAGAAAGATTTCGTTTCTTAACTTGTGTTTATCAGATGTATTACTTTGAGTAGTTGCTGAGTAAGAACAGTGAAGAAAGGGAAACATGGGCTTCAGCACACAATAGCAGCCACAGTATACACTTTGTGCCCTAGGAGGCTTGGGCTGCGATTGCTAAAATGCTTTCATTTCTTTACGGATACGCAGTACTCTCGATGTACCTGCTGATGTTACAGTCAGGCTGCATGTTGCTGTGTGGAAGTATCCTTAGCAACAGTTCCATCTTAGATCCAATTTTCCTATATATGAAGCGAGTCCAAATTGATCTGATATGTCTTCACACAAAGGTACAAAATCTATTACCCTACTATTAGGATAGGTTAGGCAAATGTATGTCAGGAGTAGTATAAGTAAACCTAATCCAGCTTTGAGACAGCGAGATCATTTGTATAGTCAATCACTTAGTGGTTCTTCCAGTCATCATGCTGTCATTTGTAATTCATAATAATTTACCTTTAGAGTGGACTGATACTTTAAAGTTTTATTACCTTATGGGAGGAAAAATAGTTGCATAAAATACTGTGTCAAAATATTTTTTCAGGCTTACTGAACAGTAAATATGGCAGAGGATGGACAGAACATCGCAAATTAGCCGTAAATACCTTTCGAATTTTTGGATATGGTCAAAGGTCCTTTGAACACAAAATTTCAGAAGAATCTATGTTTTTTCTTGATGCCATTGATACATACAAAGGCAAACCATTTGATCTCAAGAACTTGATAACAAATGCTGTTTCAAATATTACTAACTTGATTATTTTCGGAGAACGTTTTACGTATGAAGATGCTGAATTTCAGCACATGATTGGGATTTTTAGTGAAAATGTTGAATTAGCTGCTAGTGCTTCTGTATTTTTATATAATGCTTTTCCTTGGATTGGTATCTTGCCATTTGGGAAACACCAGCAGCTGTTTAAAAATGCAGCAGAAGTCTATGACTTTCTTCAAGAGCTTATTGAACGTGTCTCTGAAAATAGAAGGCCTCGGTCACCTCGACATTTTGTAGATGCATATTTAGATGAGATGGATTGCAATGCAAATGATCCAGAATCTACATATTCAACAGAAAACTTAATTTTCTCTGTTGGAGAACTCATCATAGCTGGGACAGAAACCACAACAAATGTTTTAAGATGGGCAGTGTTACTTATGGCTCTATATCCAAACATTCAAGGTAAGGTTTTTGACATTTTGAGGAACTGATACGCTTTCCTATTGCAATTTTAAAATGCTTTTTCAAAGTAGTAATTTGAAGTGCTATCCATAATCCTAACCAAAAAGAAAGGTTTGTATATATTACTCCATTAGATCTTTTTCTAAATGTATTATGGGCATATGTGAAAAGCTTATTTTATTTGCAGATGAAGGAGATATTAAGTATAAGGATAATATTTTAGTATATTGTTTTGGGAATAAATTTTTATGGAGTTTTAACAATTTTTTAAAATAAAGAATTTATCTTAAAATATGTAAGTTTAGTGGTACAATGCATAATATTGGTTGGCAGATGCGCTAAATCATCAGCAAAAATTATGTAAATCAAGTTTTGGCTAAGTGTTTGGGTACAATTTCTTTTTATCCTTAAGAGCCTCACTTCAAAATAGACTTAGACATATTTTTATACTTTTGGAAAATAGCATTTAAAAATAAAAAGATGTTAGAGTCATTCTGAAGTGAGGTAGCCATATGGATGTTTGAATGCCAGCCCAGACATTTTGTGCAAAAATTTGGAATTTAGAGGTAAACAGTCATGCTTCTTGTTTCACTGCCCACACTTCGCTTTTCCTGTCAAAACCTTACCAGTGCTTAGTTCAACTAACTTCAGTCTCTGAAGAAAAAGCAGACTAAATGACACAAACTTTAAGACCTGGAAAGCTACTGTTTATACTTTAACCAAATAATATTGCTCTAACATCAATTTCATCATCTGTAGAATGGGAATTACAACACTACCCATGGCTATAAAGCTCTTGAGATCTGAAGTGCTGCATGGGAACCAGATATTATATGTGACTGATTACATTTTCTTCTTATGGTAATGAGTGCATGACTTTGTGCCTTCTAATTTCCTCAGTTAGAAAAATTTTTAATTTAAAATGGATGGGCAATAATTCTTTTTAAATTAAAGGTCAAATTTTGTATTAACACTTTTAGTTAAATACAGCTTTAAATACAGCTTTACATATGTTAAGACCTGACACACTATAAACAATATAAATCATTGGGATTAAATTAAAAAATTGATGCCGAAGGTTTTTTTTAATCACTATTATTATTTTAAGTCTCATGTTCACCAAACTGGTTCAAATACTGGTTAAAATATCTGGCTAAGCAAGTAGAACCAAAGTTTGCTCAAATATCTTCTGACAGCCCTAACTTCTCACGTATGTTCTTATTTCATCCTTTCTAGTTAGGTAATTCATTCATTCAATACAAGGAAACTGATTAGAGATTAAAAATAGGAAAACTTTTTTCATCTGGCCCAGGAGTAAAAGCAAGGTCTGACAGGATTTTAAATGACGGGATTTGAAGTGTTAGTTCTAGAAATCTTGAAGGACATATGAAAGAAGTACCTAGCTTCTGTTCACTAACTACAACCGATAATTTTTTGTGGAAGCTTAAAACTGCTTTTGCTGTTTTTAACCAGTCAGCACATTTAAGATGGTTTACAACAAATGGATTTAAAAAAAATTTAATGCTTCTGAGTTTCACCAATTCATCTATATGCTTAGCACAATATAATAAGCTATCAAAAAAGAAAAATTTAATATAATAAAATGAAAAAATTAGAATCTGATTACTTAAGCTTTAGGATGCATATATACATGCTCCATATTTTTATTAACAAGGAGGTGCATTAAGTGCCATAATTAGTCAAAAGGGTATATTTATTCTTTACATATATATAAGAAGCTTAAATACAAAAAAGTTCACTTAAATCAAAGTCTCTGACCTTCTGATCTAAATCATTCTGTCCTGCTTCACAAACAACATCCAGATCTTAAAACAAGAACATCCTTACTCTTTTTCCATTAAGATCTGACCAAGACAGTATTTTTCAATGGAGATCAAGAAAACTTTGTAGTTTTTCCTCTTAAACATTAGCCAGTTTCATAGAGATCCACTCACCTAAAATCATCTTCTGATCTCAGATTTTGCAACATCATGAATTCCTAAATCAGGATTCAAAATCAGTTCATCTGGGTAAAAATAAAAATTACCAATGTTTCATTTATTTAGACTTTCTCCATCTAAGTATTACAATATACACTCATACATGACTAGATTACAAAACAGACTTTCACTAAGCTGCTTCTTGTCTCTTTATTCTGATGTGAAATATGTTAACTTCAGATTAAAGAACCTGGTGATTCTTCTATAATTTTTCTGTGATTGCCCAGCTTTTCATTACTGAACCCACAGGAAGTGTAAAAATCCAACTTTATATTAATTAGGGGCTGTTTGACAGTTTCAGCAAACAAAGTAACAGAAAAAAAGAAAGAGGTTTGAATCCATATGAGATTATTTAAATACCCTGTGAAATTATTTTTAAAAAAAGCTTAAAGAATAATTTAATTTGTTCCTTTACAGTTAAAATTTAGACTCTAACTACTGCTGTCCCTCTTACTCTCACTTTATTGTTACCAGATATTTCAGTTTAAGAATGTATGATTTTATGCTGTAAAATTCTAAAGAATCATGGCAGAATTAAACAAGGGAAAGTTTAAGTGGCTTATTTCAGAATTATCTATGTCCACTTACGTATTTGGTGTACTTTGTCTTTGCAGTCTCATGCTTGTTCTCTTAGTTTTGAAGAGCTCCAGAAATAAAAATATACTGAGCGAAGAAAAGTATATTAAGGCATCATATTGAAAATAATTACTTTTGAAATGAAGATTACTGGTGTATATGCTAGTAGGAATTCCTAGTAGCAGGATAAGGAAAACAGACTCTGAATTTAAGAGCTTATAAGGTATTATATTGTTGTATAAGATATTTCATGTTTCAGTATTCTTTTAAAAGCATATATTTTATATCCTTTAATTTTTTATTTAAACTATTACACCATAAACAGGTGGGTTTTTTCCTTTTCCTAACAGGACAAGTTCAAAAAGAAATCGATTTAATCATCGGCCCAAACAAAATGCCTGCTTTAGAAGAGAAATGCAAAATGCCATACACTGAGGCAGTTCTGCATGAAGTTCTAAGATTCTGTAATATAGTTCCACTAGGTATTTTTCATGCAACTTCTAAAGATACTATTGTGCATGGTTATTCTGTTCCTGAAGGGACTACAGTCATTACAAACCTCTACTCTGTTCATTTTGATGAAAAATACTGGAGCAACCCAGAAGTGTTTTTTCCGGAGAGGTTTTTGGACAGCAGTGGGCAGTTTATCAAGAAAGATGCATTTGTTCCTTTTTCACTAGGTAAAAGTGATTCCTTCCATTACTCTTTTTCAGAAATCTAGAAATGTGCAACATATAAGCAATGGCAATAAATCAGGAATGGACATCATGATATAGAATATCCACAGTTCTGATGAAATAGCTATTTTAAAATTATATTCAATATAAAGCTTAATATCTTTTATATAGATGAGCATTTTGTTATATAAAGTAATAAAAAAGACAGTACTATCTCTTTATCTGAGGGTTTTATACATTTCATATTATTGTGGTAAATAAGTGATATTTGTTTTGCAATTAACGTGCATAGTCCTTTGCTGCTGAAGTTATGTACAGGTGATTTACACAATCAGCTTTCAAATTTCAGCACTCAGATCAGCACCAGAAATTGCAGATATTATTCAGAACTAGCTTGGGAGTCAGTATATAGCACTGCCTTGTCTTGAGGAAGTATTCTGATGGTCCTAAATCATCTTTATGGATCTGTCTTTTGATGTCTATAAGGTAGGGGAATTTCACATATTTTTAGCTACCTAAAAATTAGGTTTTGGGCTACCTCTGCAGTCAGTGAAAAAACATAGCCTTGTCTACAGGATGACTTAGTTTACCTATCGGGATACTCTTTCTCCAAAAATTTTAAGAAGAGCCAAAACAATTCCCTTAGATGAGATGCACAGTTTCTAAGTGGCCCAAGTTAGATGTGATAAATTCCATGTATTTTATTAAGCTACTTTTTACCTTATCTGTTCCAGATTTTGTTATCCATTCATCTGTTTCTTCCACAAACACCTTTACCCCTTGCAACTAGTCATGCATGATATGGGAACTAACATTTCAAGGCATTATCCAGAGCTGTTTCATATCTTTCTACTTACTATTATGTCAAGTAATAGTGATTGGCAGCAGGTGTAATTAAGAGAATAGTAGGAGACAGAGGCTGAAATTCAGTATCATTTGTTTAAAACATTTTCTGTCTAGAGTGGCACTTCAAGGCAGGATAAAATGGCTAATGGCTTATCTAAATACATTTGACAGGATTAGCTTCAATAGCATTCGTGTAGTGAAAACTACAAATTTTCTAAAACGCACTTGCCATAAATTGCCATCTATCCTTTCTTACAGAACACCAACATCAAATTCAGAGTTCCTCCTAGAACACAGAAATGACTATTTTCATTCATAATATGAGTGAAAATGTAATTAAATAATTTTAAAACCATCTTTCCAAAAACTTTTTTCCAATCCAGGAAGAAGACACTGTCTTGGAGAACAACTAGCCCGAATGGAAATGTTTTTGTTTTTCACTTCATTACTTCAACGATTTCACCTGCGTTTTCCTCATAGTTTGATTCCAGATGTAAAACCAAGATTAGGTATGACATTACAACCACAGCCATACCTCATCTGTGCTGAAAGACGGTGAAGATGAGGGTCTAGATTGTGAGGTGGTGTAAAATGTTCAAAGTTGCAGCCACGGAGGATCCACATTGCCTTCTATTTTTAGATGTTTTCTTGTCAGAAGAGCAAGAATTCTAAGGACTTGCAGATAAATTCTGTCTATTTGTGCATAAGTTTGATTTCTGTTTATTTGATTTTCACAAAAACCAAAACAAAACACACTTCAACCAAAAATGTAAAACATGTCCTGTGTTTAAAGTTGATGTTTTCACTCCATCAATCTATTTTGAATCTAACTTCTGATTTTGGTTTTAAAGATGTAATTATTTAGGAAGCCATTTTTACTTTGGAAGCATATTTTTATAAATAGGGAGAATATGGCTCAAAATTTTTATACTTTGACTAACCTGTGAAAATCCCACATAAATTATTCCAGCTAAGCTGTTCATTACATCCATTAAATATACATAGCTAAAAAGGTTTTAAAGATATCTATTTAAATTTCTGTAATTAAGAATTATCTAACTATATCTTTTCCAGCCTTGACAAATGATTTGTCAATTCAAGCATTTTAATCCTTCCTCTTCCTTGCCCCATCTTCCCAGTTGGTCTTCATTTTCTTTCATTTTTCTTTCCCAGTTGGTCATTTTCATTTTCACCAGAAACTCTGAATATGGTATGCCAGTCCCTACTGTGTGGAGAGAAGTGGGACCTCAGAACAAGGTTCAGAACAAAACCCACACTGAGCAAGCAGTTACTTAAGGACAGGGCCAAATATCAGGCCTTGCTGTTTACACAGCTTATGCTTAGACTTGGAGCTGCAAAGCAAAAAATCTCCAACCACTCTGGACCTGGACCCTTTTTCTGAGGGCAGGAATGTGACATTTTCTGCTGACCTGGCAGTTTCAGCTGACACTGAGCAGAAACATTTCCTTTGTTTTGAAACAGCAAAAGAGAAGGTTCAAATGAAGCTAACACCATCCCACTTAGTAACAGCCTAACAACAGAACAACGCTGCAGGTCCCGTTTAAATTACTTTGTCTGCTGGCAGTCACTCACATGTCCCACGGAGTCTCTCAACGGCCTGTTTCTGGCTGCTCTGAAGAAGGTATGCTGGCTACTCCTCTTGCTGAAGAACTGCCTTCCAGTGAAGAACAGACAAGATTCAAAAAGGAGAGGGAGGGTGCGGCTGCGATAGCTGTGCGTTGGCCACTCCGTTAGAAGCTGTGAATGAAGCACTCCTAAGAGCGTGGCAGACAGTGGTGCGTAGGAGTGAGACAGCTGCTGAGGTTCTCGGTGCTGTCAGGACTGTGACTCTGCTGGATATCTGCATAAGCAGATGTTGGGGTCTTGCAGAATATTAATATAAAAAGTGTGGAATCTGCAGAAGTTAGGTGCCTTCAGCATGCACTTCCCATATCCCACCTTCTACTCTTAGATTAGACAGCCAGTACTTTGTAAGTAAGGTTTGCCACCTGGGTAACAAGAACTCGAGGATATCCTTTAGTTAAGACATGTTTGAAATAAATCTCTATTAAAGGGAAGGAAAAAAAAAAGAGAAAAAGCCAAGAACCTGTTCTTGTAGGGCTATGCACAGAACACACCTGACTAGTGATAATTCCATTTTGCTGATGTATATTGAGATATAACTCTTCTCAATCTTTAATTCATTTAATGAGAACTATATTGATTATATGTCATTCTGGTTTCTAAATCAAAATGCCTTATAAAAGCCTTAGAATATCAATCCAAACTTGTACCATTATATGCCAACTTACAGTCTCATTAAGCAATCAAATACACTTGACAAACTGTCTTTTCTATAAGCCTTTATCAACCTGACTTATATTATACAAGTTTCATTCTGTATCAATTTTCCTCATTATTTTTCCTCAGATGAGACTGACATAGAATTATCCTAATGATCCAATTTAGCCATTTAAAATATTGACATATTAGCTTTTTCCAGTCCTCTGGAATTTCTCCATCATATCAGGATTAGTAATAACATCAGTAGCCTAGAGACCTCATCAGCCAGCCAGCTCTTCAGAATTCCCTGGTGAAAGTTTTCTAGATCTGAAATATCTGGTATAATTGGCTGCTATTTAACATCCTTTTGTGATTAAAGTATTGTGTGATAGAAATTCACTGGTTGGATTTTTGCCCAAATGCAGAACAAGTATGCATTGAATAGTTCATCTCAGCATTTTTGCTGGCGTTACTGCATTCTAAAAATTTCTGAGATTCCCATTAAGGAATGGATGGCTGTCATTGAAAGGGGTTTGTGTTGTATTTTTGTTTGTTATTTTCATAATATGCTTAAATGTTTGTATGCTTTAAGAACTCCTTATCTTTCTACTCTGCTGACCATAGATTTTGTTTGTCACTTTTATTCTACTGTTAATTTGCTGTATTTCATAGCTCACTGTTTAAATTCATTACTATTCTATTTTTCCCTCTTATTTGTTATATATAGCATAGCTACTTACATTTCCCTGCAAAGCCAGATTGGTTTATTAATCAGTATAGCTTTTTCTTGTCATAGCATTTAAAGATGAAAAAAACCATTATTTAATGTAGTTAATCCCTGCATCAAGGTAATATTGTTCCCATTTGCAGGAGTATTTCCAATTTGGCTTTAAAGATCCTAATGTGTTGGACTAAGACAATACATCCAGATACTGATGGAAAGATTTCTTTAATTGAAATTAAGTTGTAACCTCCCATTTTTTTCTAGTAATGCCATGTATTGGGCTCATGGTTTCACAATTTTCCTAAATTCCTCCCCCAGCATTTAGAGACTTCTAATTTTTGCAGTTAGCTCTTTGAATTCATGTTGATAATTTAGAACTGGAAGCACTGTTTCCAGGTACAGCCACCTCAGAACCAAAAAGAAGAAACTTTCACATACCTTCTCTGTAACTCTGCTAATGTACCCGAATGTAGGAAAGGGCTTTTTTGCTGTCAGTTTAGCTAGAAATGTGTATTCAGTTCACCTTTGCTGCTCTCAACCTGTGTTAATCCATGGCTCCATGGCAATCTTTCTTTTTTTCCAGCTTGTTTACTTCAGCTTCTTTCTGTTGCTGTAAGATTACAATAATCTTTGTGCTATTTTTCTGTCTTGTTCAGCGTTTGTAAATGCAGACTAGATTCTGCAGTCTGCTCACACGAATATGAATTTTAGGATTAAGACCTGAATTTATATTCTTTACTTAGTCATATCTTTTAATTTGTCCTTGAGTTATAACTAGTTGTCTTTTCTGAGGGCAATCACAGACATTGTTAGCTGGAGAGTTCATACACAAAACTCACCATTCCATTAGTTTATTCCCTTCTATATCCCATTCCAAGGTCTCCACAGCCAACTATAGTGTAGTACCAGTAGGCAGATTATGAGCTGCTGTAACACAGCTAGCTAGTTTATGTGAAGCACTGTTCAGTTTTATTTCATTCTTTTCCTACTTAATGCTATATAAATGTATAATCACTTTGGGAAATTATGTGAGGTTTTAGTACTGATAGATATGTAGCTCCCTGTTAGTTTATTTTCTGTGCATTCCCCCATTTGGTTTACTGTTTCTCCTGCATCCATTTTTTCCATCTTGGTTACAGTTTTGTACAACTGCCTTAAACTAGACACTCCAGAAGTGGTCCTGCTCTTTTGTGCCATTTCTGTCCATAAGAAAGGATGTTTTCTGCCCTGTTTCTCAGGCTCAAAGCCTGAAAAATTACCTATACCCAATCCCAGGTTTAAGGCCTAGGGCAAAACACCTTGCTATCTGCCAGGAGATTCCTAATTGGTGCAAGAACTGCAGCCAGTACCAAATTATCTCAGTCCTCCTCTTCAAAACTCTATCCTTAAACTTAAGTGTTGGGTTAACAACCTTGGCCAAGGAAGTCAGCCTTCCCCAAAACTGAAAAGGGAACTGAAAAAGAACTAGAACCCCATCATGGTCAACACTTAAAGAATGCCCAAGAAATTCTAACTCTCCATTTCCTGAACTTCCATTAGTTTCTGTGATATTGGTGAATATAAGCTTACTGTGAACCTAATACATTCAGGAAGGTTCATGAATGTATGTCTTCAAAAATTAACTATACAGACTGAGATTTCATAAAAGTTCGAGAAACATTACTGTTTCTCTGAAAATAAATCATTTGAATTCATTCTGATTGAGTCTTCATATGTATCCAGAATATGTAATGACAGAATGACCTAGGGAATCATAATAATGCTTATTTGTTAGTTTGCCAGTACACACTACAAATAGTTCAGCTAACTCAGGCCGTATGCCAAGACATATCTACATAGCTTTTCAGTGAACAATCTTTCAAGTCTTAGTTCTCAATTTCTCTTAATAAGGGAATGATGAAAGAGAAACAGGGGAAGGGGAGAACATTATAGCTGCTTATTATAATTAAGCATCTATTTTAACTCATGTGAGCAATGTTTTAACTGGGAGCTAACAACTGTCCAGAGGTTCAGTCATATAATCTGGAAAATGAAAGTTAATTAAAACAGAAAAAATGTAAATAGAGAAGAATATAGCAGATTGAAAGCAACTAGCCAATATTTTCTAATTTTCACAACTATTTACAAATCATTCTGAAGCATAAGTGGTTTATCTGGAAAAATAATTACTGTTTTTTGGATGACATTTCTGAATTGAATCAACAGAATTTTTCAAACTAAGTACCAACTGAGCCACTGGTAAAAATCACTGTATCTATAGCAGCTAAAGTTCTATTTTGGATTGCAATTTAGAAAGAGTCTGCTTATTTCACTCTTAAAGTTAATATAGAATTATGGTAATTTTTAAATCTATACAGAATCAGGGATGGAAAGGAGCAAAATTTGCTCCTTTTTTAGGTCAGTAGTGACTTATAAGCTAGAAATCAGACTGGAAGATGTTATCTCCTTAGTCCATGGATTGAGTAACATTGCAGGAAACAAACTGGACCTGCAAGACAAATTTTCTTTTAACCAGAAAGTGCCTAATAGAGTTCTTTCTGCTGTGCAGGTATGTCATTGTATTATGGGTAAAGAGAAATGCTGTATCCAGGAGCCCTAGAAATTTTTTAAGAGAACAAAATGAATATATTTTCTGTAGATACAAAATATTTTAGGTCATGCAGGACCAGGATCTGGCATTAGCAGAAGGACCTTGCTTAAATGCCTCTGGAGCTCCATGGCAATGCCTTCTTTAGCCTGCTGGTCACTGGCAAATAGCTGGTAAATCATTGATTTTGTTGTTGAGAATAGCTGCCAAGAACAGGAACAGAAATATCTCCCCTATGTAATTTCTGTGGATGCTGAGAAAACAGGCATGTCATACTAAATAATGCGCTACTGGCAAGTCCAAACCTCTGAAGTTATTCACCATGCCAAGGACAAACTAGGAAACTTTCTATGTAGATGCTTAAGGAGAGCTCATTTCTTTGCAGACCATGTTCCACAAGAACTGTTGAAACAGCAGCTCTCCAGAGGATATCACATCAGCTCCTGATAGTGTCTAAGGCAAGCTTTTGGTGTTAGCTTTAGAGATGTACAAGCTGTTGCAGATATGACAGCAAGGCAAGAGAAGGCTAATGGTACCTGCTGTATAATGGGCACACTAATAGAGCTTCTCTTCTTAATAACCCAACCTACCCTCAACAACCACTCTGACTTACCTGAAACATGAGTGCTTGTGGCCTAGTTCACCTTTTTTCTTCCTACTGATATGAGCATCTGCTTGAGTTAAATTACTGAACAGATCTGCACATCTCCATTTTCCCTGTACCAGGTTATCTTGCAAAGGAAACTGATGTATTCCGAGTGGGAGAATATTTCGGCATCCACAGTGTAGGTAGTATGGATAACTGGTATCACAGAACTGCACAGAATGATCTGATGTGCACTGACTTTAAACTGTAGAAGTTTAGTGTAGTCTCTATTCAGTGGGATTTGGTATTTCTCTCCAAATGTTCTTTGCCCCTGACTAGACTCAAGCAGAACACTTAAATGCGGATCTTTCTGTACCTGCTTTGGTGATACCTCTTTAGGCACCATCGTGGTGCAGGCAAGTTTCCAGTAGAAGATCGTTCTGTCTTCTAGTAATGTTGCAGAAGTTGCAGACTGTAATCCTGGAAAGAGTTCACTTGATTACATTCATTTCATACACTTACATTACAGTCACCCTCTGTGAGATGGTTAGACTTCTTTTTGGCCAGATCCGTTATCGATAGAAGGTCCTCCCCTTCTGGACTCTAGCCTTTTTGGATGTGTCCAAATATAAATTCAGATGTCTATGAGCAAATAACAGAATACAGGCATAGGATTAGGGAAATCAATACAGAAAAGAGGTAATTCTTAAAAGGGCTTGGGATTCATGGTAGATGGTTAGTTAAACATGAGCTTTGGTTTAACCGTGCAGCCAAAAGAGCTCATATTGACAGACTATTGAGTGAGGATACAGCAGCTCCATCTGTATTTGGTGCTGGCACAAGCATTCCTTGAATACTGTATCCTGTTGTCCATAATTAAAGGAGCATTCAAAAAAGTTAGCAGCATTCTGAAAAAGCCATGAGAATGGCTAAGAATATGTTTATGCTACATATCCTGGGTAGCTGCCAGGTACTCCTACTGATTCGTGAGCTGACCAAATAGTATGGGATCATATCAGAGCCGGACCATGTCCAGACTAATGTGCTTTCATTTCAGAATGATTTATTATTTCATATTTGGTGATACACTAGCACTGTTGAACAGCTTTTGGGTAAACTGGAGGCTCAAGCATCTGTCCAGAATATACACCACAGAAGTGTACTGTAGAACATACTGGGTAGTAACACATTCAAGAGACTTCATTTGCTTTGTTTACCAAACACATGATTAAGTATCTTGATTACAGTCTACAGCTATCTATATAGATAATAGAAAGTTAATAAAAGAGATCTCTGCAGTCAGTAGGCAGGAATATAAATAGAAGTCAAGATGAAACATCTTTAAACTAGGAAACAGGTGAATGGTTTGGACTACTTTAGACTAGGAATCAGGTGTATAACTAACAGCGAGGATAGTTATCCATGGATTGCTACAGAAATTTTAAAACCAGTTATCAGATATTTCTCTTGTGCTCTAGTTCTAACTTGCATTGCCTTCAGTATGAGAAGTAAACTAAGTCACAGTAGTCTCTCCTGTCTTAATTATCAGTTTATATAATAAACTGTTCTCCCTCAACCCCAAACTTCCACAAGCTATTCAAGTGTTAAAGGAGTCTGAGCTTACATAGCAAGCAGGCCTTTTCGTGATTTGATACGTTGTCCTGCTAACTAGATTCTGATAGTTTGCAAAAAATGCAAATAAGATATTAATATGCATATTATTAGCCTAAATAGAGCCTAAAGGTTTGTACAAGTACTAGTGAGTAGATGAGAGATTATGTTGTCATTAACATAGCGCATTGACTTGAAAAAGTAGCAAGTTCAGAGAAAACAGTAAAAGACAGCCTGAAAGGGTGGTGAAAAAAGATGATGTAAATTTTGCAACACCACATTGAATAGGAATATATAAGGACTAAGGATAAATAGAAAAAAAATCATAATGGTGAAGATATCAGATCAGAATTTATCTTTGGGTAAGAGAGATAGAAGGATGAAAACATAAGATAACAGCCAAGTGCAGTGGACTATTAAATAAAAGTTTGAAAGGATAAATTCTCAGTATAAGTCTGAAGGTACACAGGTGTTTTCAGAGCCGCTAGATGTTTGAAGGGTGAGGGTTTTTTTTTTTGGAGCTGGGCCTCATAATTCAAATCCCTATTAAGATCAAATTAAACTTTTGTTCTAGAAATATTATACCTGCTGTCCTTCATGCGATACAACTTGACAATCAGCAGCTTCTTTCATTTCTAGATCCCCTCAGATATTTTTGAAAGCATGTCAACTTTCCTGATGTCAATGGCATTATAATAAAGCAGAACGCACACTCAAATTGGTCACTTTTTAGGAAGACTGCCAGGCTTCCGGAGACATTACGTTTTTGACATTCTTCTGAATAATAACATTCCAAATAGATTAAATCCATTAAAATAGTGGAGCAAATCAGGGATGTGCAATCTAATCCAATAGTTTGGCATGACTGCAGCAAAGCAGATGGCTGCTGGCCCAAAATTTTGCATGCGATATATAACAGCCCATAGTAGTATTCCAGAAAACAGAACAACCTTACTACTAATTCCCTTGCTGTTTTCAAATGTTAACTTCCTTGATTAGGCTAGTAATAAAAATCTTAAAAGAAATTTTCATTATTTGTATAAATTATGACATATCAAAAGGATGAAAAGTGATTACATACAACAAATATAAGCTTTTTACATTACAGTTGATTTCTCAGGATACTTAACATTAATCCCACTGTTAGTGTTTAGACAACAGCATACACATTTTATGTCCCATGGACACTCTTAAGCCCTCATTAAAATGAGGGGATAAAGGATAGAGAAGGCTCAATTGCTGCTCGGGTCCTTTACTAATATAGGGAATCCAGGTAGGTGTTTCATGCCAAGGAGGAATGAAGGTTAGCTAATGGAATCAATATGGACAAAACATCTTAGAGAAGTCCAGATACTCTAAGGTAATTAAGTTTCCTTTCTCTACATGCACCCCACTTTAAAGAGGAGTTCAAATACCCTTTGGCTGTCTTCAGCTTACACAATAAGCTCAATTAAGATAAAAGTGCTGATGAGCATGCACCACAGCAGAACTTTATGACCCTAATTTTTCCAGGAAAAACATAGGTACCTATGACCCTTCTTGTGCCTACATAAATTTGGCAGTTCATGTAATTGCACTTCTATGTGCCTAAATTCCACAAAAGCTACCTTTTAGGCTCCTTCAAGGCATCTTCAGATCTTGTGCCATTGTATTTTACGTTGTATAAAGACATACTGTTTTTGTCCCAAAGACTGTACAGTCTAAACAATGTTAATGTGAGAAGGTAGAGGGAAATGCAACATACCTTAAATATCCCATTTACACCATCATGAATGGCAAACAGTCTATAGAAAATTCAGGTTCTTCATATCTGAAAAGACCATTATATGTTTGAAAAGAGACCGTAAGAACAGTGTAATTCATCGTCTATTGCAACGAAACTCAGTGCTAAAGGTTAAAATTTACCTTAAAATCCCTAGTTGCTTAAACTAATTATCACTGTAAGCATATAATTTATATGATTTTCAAAAGCATTCAACACCTCTCAATGACTTCAGTATGCACTTGTTTTAAATCGAGAGAGAAACATTGCTTGACAAATACACAAAATATAATAAGCTTTAGCAAACTAACTTTAGATCAATCATTTTTAACATCTTGGCTATTGCATTACCATTTATTCATAAGCTGACAACTAGACAGAATCTTAAATATGGCTGAACTTCAACCATTGTTGTTTTTTCAGCAAGAATTCTAGATCTCTCCCTCAACAAATATAAAGACTGTTTCTGGTGGGAGATGCATTGACACTTACATACTCAGTGAACAAAAAACTGTATGTATGGACTGAAACAGTTCCAGCTGACACATCTAATTCATGCTGAATATTATCTGAATATTATCTACCATTGTACATATTTTCTTACTGGATATTTAAAATGATCCATATAGGATCTCATCTCTAGTCCAAGTATTTTCAAAAATAGGCCTAAAAAAGATCTCAATAAGTTCACTCATCTGATCCAGCAATACCAATTTCTGAAAGTTACCAAACTTGTTTTAAAAGACTTCCATAATACTCCAGGGCAATACGCTCCAGTAAGTCACAACCCTCTAAATCCTTAGACAATTTGCAATGTTTAGCCTGCATCTTCCTTCCCGCAATCTAAATCTGTTACTTCTTGTCCTACCTACTCTGGACACTGGAAACATTATTCTGAATACTTTGCTTAAGTATTTAAAGCTTTAGCATATCTCACTTAAGTCTCATCTTCTCTAGACTCAGAAAAATCCCCTTGAATTAATTTAATCTTTCTCCTTCTCTTTAGGCCATGTCTTCTGTATTTCTGATCAGTCTCACTGACCTGTACTGGAATTATGCAATCTGCCTAATTAGCAGATATTTTTCCTGGGATGTAACATCTGAAATTAGAAACAGTACTTTGCTAATGTCTTATTTATGCTGAATAGAACAATATGATTACAAACCCATTCTCAAAAATAAATAAGACTGCTTCTTAGTTCACTTATCTGACAGAGAAGAAGCTGAGTTAACGTACACATCAGAGAGATGTGCAATACTACAGAGATTAGTGAATACCAGTAGGATCAATGCCATGATAAAACAAAGAGCAGCATACTAGGTCCATTTGAATGACCACATATAGGAGCAAGTTTCATGTCTAACTGGCATGGCTGACATAGAAGTCAGAAAGCAATCTGCTCCCCATATGTAATATGTAACATCAAGCTTACCTTTTTTGAATTTTTGGTATAACACATATGTATTAAGTCAAACATTAGTCTTTGTTTTATAAAGAAGTAAAATTGTTAGACTTTGATCTCATCCAAGGTGCAAAGGATTCTGCTGATCTGGAGAGATGAGTCAGAAGTGAATCATTACCTCTTTTTTTGGCAAGATATTTAGAATATAGACAAACCACAAGGTGAATAGTAGGAATCATTTGAAACACTATGCCATTGTAACTGTTACTTAAAGGCTCTATTGGTTTAATGTTACACATTTCTACTTTTCTAAAACCTCATAGAAAAAACACAAGACAGAAGATTTCTGCTATTTACAAGTTTTTTACTCTCTTCACTTAAGTTTCACAGATGGTAATGTTCTGCCAGGTAATACAACCCGCATAGCAGAGGCTAGCATAGGCACTAGTTGCTCTGACCTGTGATCTCTTGCAGTACAGAATCAAAAGACGACTCAGTGTGCAGATTCTAGAAGAAATGCTGCAGTCAAAACTTTCCAGTTGCGTTGTGCCTTTTTTAAAGGGTGTCTCTAGTGTCACATAGAACCAAATAAGCATCAATCACACAAATACATTAAGTATCTATTATTCAGTGTTATGAATGTATCACAACATAGTGTTTAAAGCCAGCCAATTTCTGGTCAGACATTTTAATCTCAGTACCAAAGGAAAACACTTTCTTCTTTACTGGAACCATTTTCTTTAGCTTAATGCTCTTATCAAGAAAACACACAATTGCTAGTTACTCTAGAGTATTAAAGACAACAGAAGTGAGACTAACCAGAAGTATTAGTTCAAACTAAGACAGAAATGTTTTAGAGAAATGAGAGCAACAATGGAGAACAAAAACATTGAGAGAGATTGCTCAGCTAGAGCTATGTACCCATTAGCTGGATTCAAAAGGATGTGGGGGATGCACACTACGCCAGAAGGGTCACTGCCAATTAGGAATTCAAGAGCACTGGAACACTTATGCTGGAGCAGCTTAGTCCACAAGCTTTCTCCCGTGTCTTCTTTGAAATACAAGCCATTATTCTTTCTCATTTAGCAGAAGACATCAGACTACTAATTGTCCATAGCCCTATTAAATTAAGATTAGATAGGGAACAGATAACAGCTGTGTTATTTTGCCAGGTTCATCTCTTGGAAGTCACACTATGATTATCACAACAACATAAAGGCTGACTTCAGGAGATATCAAAAGGAAAATTCTCCATTGCAAAAATGAAAGTAATTGATTACCTCATTTGCCTTAACACAGACAAGAAGAAACAAGTTGTCCAGAAACAATTCTGAGAAAAGTTGGAGGAAAAAAACAAAACACTACCTTGATCATGCTGTTTATACCTCATTTAGTCAACTTCATATATTTATTTTCTCTACATTTTACAACTACATGAACATTTAACTTTTATTGGCCCCACAGATCAATATTCTCAAACTTGCACCACAACTTAAGTTACTACCATTGTATCATTATTATCAGTAAAACTTCATTTTCTAAAACCATCCATGAAACAGGTTTGACAGAAGCAGATAAAGAATTTATAAATTTGATGAGAATTAATCAATATAATTCAAATTTGAGGGCATTAACTGGGCAGCCTTTCAGATTTTTTTTTTCAGAAAAAATTATCTTGTGGTTTAGAATTGTTTATATTTTCTATTATTTCTGTACTGTGAAGCATGGATTAATGCAACCAATTTAAGGTTCTTTAATTTTACTTACTACGCAGTATGTCTTCTTATCCATGTTAACAATGAGAAGATAGACTGTAGCCAAGAACCGTCACCGGCAATAGTGACAGCCACTTTGTCATGGTGCATACAAATGCATATACCATGCTTACTTCTCCTTTCCCAGTTCTCATCTGCCAAGTTGAAATCCCTTCCTCCTATCCCCAAGCTAATTCCATCCTTTAACTGCAAATCCTCCCTCAAAGGAATCTCTGAGATTCCTGGTTTCAGACTCACCAGCATAAGATATCCTCTTGGCCAAAAACATCTGAGAAGACATGAGAGGTATGGAGCCAGAGGTGTAAGTTCTGCCCTGCAAGTTTTAGTGCCAGGCTGGGTTACCTCAAATTCAGTGTATGCTTGCAGAGGAATCGGAAGCCAGGCACTCATCACGCCTGCCCAGGAGGACTGGCTGGAGCAAGAAGTGAGCTCTGGAACTCTGCTGACTCCATTTGATTCACCTGCCACGGAGGGCGTGCACATCACTGTTTGACTGCCAGACGTCCAGTCACAATGCCTGTGAGAATGCACTCCTTTCTTTTCTTTTGAGGAGAGAAAGGAGGCTGAAAAAGAGTGAAGAACTTCTTTCTCAGAACCGGTTATTTTTGTGACCTGATGGAGCTCTCCTCCAAGAACAGTGATCCCTTTATAGCCCTTTTATTAGAAGACTGAAAATTCAATGTAAGAAGTAGAGAGAAGAAATGATTCTATGCATACAGCAAATCATATCTTACCAAAACTTTGTTAATTTGGACTTAAGTAATGTTGCATCAGTCCTTCCATTATGAACCTTAGACTCACCATATGACTTTGTTGAGGAGGAAGAATTCATAGGAAGAGGATCTAAGTAGTTCCTTTTGACGATGTATAGCAGTACCATAACATCCAGAGGTCTCCAGAGGGCACAGAAGGAACTGGGCCCTTACAGGAACCGAACTTTGTAGTCTTGTTCTGTATGCATTGTATGCATGGGAGTAACTAATCTGACCAACATTGTAAAGGAAGGCAATGACGAGTTTGGGGACTGCCTTGATAGGAAGGGTGCTGAAGACATCACTTAAAACTGAGAATATTATCCCTAAAAGGTATGTCTGCTGTAGCAACACAAACTTCAGCGCAGGCTAATTTAGCCTACTTCTTGACAAAACACTTGGCAAGTGTGGCTTTAGGAAGTATTTTAAAGGTGTTCTTCAATGTGCTTTTCCTTGTTCCATAGCATCCCTTGGTAGCTGTGAATTGAAGTCTGATCATAGATTTAAATTTGCTGTAACTTCTTGATGGCCTGTTACCAGAAGCGGACTGTGAGCATACATACTGATGGAATGAGAACAATCTGCCTTACCTGGGTATATATTATTGTTGACAACAGCTCAATCAACCTTCTAATGACCTTCCTTCACCATTTTTGGATGATTAAGACACCTTCAGTTTCAGTTATCTCCGCTTCTGCAAACATGTCCTGAACTGACCTTTGATGACGTTTATACCTTCTTTTTCCCCTTGCTCTAGAATAACAATTAGTCACATATTATGTATATATAAACAACAAACATTTTAAGGTGGATTTTGGATTGATTCACAATTAAACATATCTTTAAAGCAAGTTATCATAAACTGAAAATACCTAACTGGAATTATATACTAGCAGTATAGTTTAAACACTGAGGTTTGTTCCTTGTTTTTTCTTTTAAAAGTTGCTTCAGTATTTCTAGAGAGTATATTGGAAACCTGAGATAAGAAAGTTGCTGACAATGCTGTCAATGCTTTAGTAAAAGATAAAATGTTATTTATACCTTTTATTCTTTTTATAATACTTTTTGATAACCATTCTTTTAAATGGAAAAGGATGGAAATTGTCACGTAAAATACTATCGCAGTAAGTTTAGGCAAGAGCATTTGCATCCTTTGGTCAGTCAAAGCAAGAATGAAACTAAATAGTATTAAAAGTGCTTTTTTACATACAAATATGTAGGCTAAACATGAAATGCTGAGAATACAGCATATTCAAACAAGCATAATTTCTGTTGTCTTCAAGTGATCTATCAGGGAAATATATGAAAAACAAATGTAAAGTACAAATGAATGACTGATAAGTGTCAGCCTCAGCAGTGCAGTATTTTATTAGTGACAAAAATGTCTGGTTTTAACACTACTTGTGTTACAAAAAATGCAGTGATAGCAATAATGGCAGCAAAAGGGGATTTTTCACTGATTGTATAAACTAGCGAAGCATGTCTCAGTGGTCTTCTAAACAGATCCAGGAAGAGCTTATTAGTGGAAAATAAAAAAAAAATCCTTCTCAGTTATTTAAACTGGCCAATCAAGAGAAGAATAAAAATTCAATGGTGTAAAATAGTGCAATACAATATGCACAAGGTTATCTTAGGCATGGTACCTCTTTTTCAAGTCAACTGACATAAATGTAAAGCAACTTGCGCATGTGTGCATTTGTTTTTATTTAGTTCAACCGCACAGCATATAAATGTTTACTATTAAAAGTGCACTTTTTAAAATAGCTTTATTTGCGGCTTGTATAAAGTGATTACATACTTGCAGCCTAATTTATGTATTTTTATTTTTTATTTTTGCAATTAGCCCTACAGTGGTAGTGTTCCTAAAATATATTTTTGTGGATTGTCTCAGTTTCTTATTTAAAAACTCAACAATCTAAAAAGTAATATACTACAGTGATGTTTATCCTAGCATTAGGCCTTACAAGAAATTGTCACATTCTGCTCTCCATATGTATATTTTAGCATGTACGTGCAACTTGAAGGCAATATAAGCTATGCCTGTGATGGAAGAAAAGATGTGGGACACAATAAAAATACACTAGCCATTTTGAAACAGTAATTTGTCTGTTTGTTAAAAAAAACAAAACACTCTTTAATTCTCCTAAAGTTTTACATACAAAGAATAAATGAAATATGATCTTATTTCCTCAAAAATTAACACCTAAAACTGATGCAAGATAAGATCTATTATGTGGTTGACTTGCTTTTAAACAGGAACCTGAGTAAGGGCAAGAAATATACCATTAAGACTAAAAGAATAAAATCCCTTAAATTAAGTAGCTGAACAAGTTTTTAATGTTCTACCACAGAACAGCAAGGCAACAGATGATAACGGCCTTGTATTCAATGATTTATGATGAACACCCGTTGCAAACCTGAATATTTTCTGCAAAAATAAAACATCAGATTATGCACAATAATAAAAAGCATCGGAACAGATGCACCTGGACTTTTTCTTTTTTAAAACACAGATATCAGAATTCAGCATTTATGTCACAGTCCTTGAACAGCTGCTCAGAGATGACTACATTAAGCACACTACTGCACTAAGTAGACACCCCACAACAGACTTGCACTGCAACAGTAACATGGTTTCCAGATATGCACAGACTTTCTTATTCATGTTCAAAAACAACATGAAATACACAACTCAAAACATTATTAGGATTCATCCAACATTTCCTTGTTAGCAAAGAGTTCTTGCCACTTTGGTAACTGAAGTCGCTGAATGTTTTTAAAAATTGCAGGTACCTCAAGGAAAGTAAGAGTTCCATATTCAGCAAGGCAGCATTATACAGGATATTTTATACCAACTAAGGCATAAAGAACTTTGCATCATGGTATACAATACTCAACCTTTGAATAAAGTTTCATATTCTATGTGGTGAAAGTGCATAGGAGGGGGATTCCACTAAAATAGAGAGAATCCTCTCACAGTATTAAGGCTTTTCAACTTTATGCAAACTGTCAGTCCAAAGTCAGCACAGTGAAAAAAAGAGCATAGGCTTTCTAACATACTGAACACCACTCTGAAGTATTCTCAACCTGTCTTCTCTTCTCCTAACTGTCGCTCTTCTTCCTCATCTGCTTCCTCAATAACCTGAATTTCATCTGCTTGAGGTAAGGATGAGATCTCAGTCAGCAGTTTAGCTCCTTCAGCTTTATTTTTTTCCTCTTCTTCAATTACTTTCTTCCATATTTTGTGATTTTCACTTAGATGGTGCATTAGCTGGCAAAATATTCGTCGTCTGCCCTTTTTCCTTTCAGCTTCTGTAAAATTGTAAACATATTTGATAGTTTGAGATGCAAAATACAGCAATTATATTTTACACATACAAAAGACAATGCTACTTTGTGAAAGAGATGTAGCTTTGAGCGAAAAACAGCCAATAAAAGATGGATACTCAGTCACAATATTTAAGCATTGACAGGATAAAGTACAAATTTCTACTTCAAACTGCAAGTCTCCTGTTATTAACAAAAATCTTATAAGTGTAGAATTTGTTTATGAAGAAGCATAATCTCAAAACATACAATATTTAAACTGTACAATTTCAACTGTCATTGCTATGTCTGGATCTATTAAAGGAAACACGTATGTGCCAACTCAAAAATAGACTCTTACTTAAAATGAGATCATCTTCCATTTCTTCATCATCACTCTCCAATTGTGCTCCATCATCGTCCTCAGCACTTTCTGCATCATCCTCATCGACCCATTGGCCTGGAAGCAACCCAGCTGCATTATAGGAATTACAAAGGGGGCCAACTATGTGAGTAATGAAAGATTCTTGCAGTTTTGCAAGTTGTGGAGAAGAACGATCCATGAAGGGACTTATAGGCAATCCAAGACTTGCTTCTTCATCCCCCTGCAAAAGAGAAAAAATAAAATACAGAACCTCCCAGAAAATTAACTTTAAATTTTAATTTTAAAAATTAATTTTAAGGACCGAGTAAATATCACATAGATTATATCTTTTTAACAGAGGCAATAATAGTATAGACTAAATGAATGAAGATGCAATTAAGACAATTTATAAGAGACACATTATGTGTCAGTCTTGCACAGCCCATAGTTCTCTCTCCAGCTTTGCTGCAAGATACCCTTGTGCACAGAGATCTAGTTTTATTGTGGCTGCTACTCCTCTGCCTTTACAGGATAGCTTCAGGGTAGGCAGAGATTTGACTTCAGCTGTCAAGTCAATGAACAGACCAAAGGGGAAAGTAATCAGCTAGAATAAGGCTTGATGGTAAATAGCTTCCCCCAAAAGCATGGGGTAGAAGGAGAGGAATCATAACATTCAGAATAAAATAATTATTTTCATTTTATAAACTGGAGAAGAATAATTTGGACAGTAGCTAATACACAATTCTGAGTTACAAATACTTCTCCTGACACTTCTGTGAGACCTGATACTGTTTTATGAACAAGCTTTGCCTAAAGGAACCACTTAGAATACTAAGGTCTTGCACTTCAGATTATTATTTCTCCTGTTTAAATCTCCCAAGTATTTTTGTAGTTTACCTGTATATTCCTAGTTTGAAAAACATTTTTCAATCCCTAGTTGTTGCCTCAAGCAGTTAACTCCTCAGAAAGTTGACCAAATACAGAAAAATAACACAGATAGTAAAAATGTTCTAGTATATATTTTGGGATGCTTACAGAAACTGTAGATGTAAAAATGGACAATTCTTCAGACTTTTTTCCCCATTAGTGGTGATAGAGAGAATTATTTATCAAAGTTCCACTGTAAAATCTTTTTTATATTTTAATAATGTTAAAGTTACTAATGTGTATTTTTAATATTTATTTCTGAAATTTTGATATATCCTTTGCACTAAGAGTTAGTTAAGTACATGTTCCCAGTCTTGCGGTTTCCATACACATTCTTTGACCTAGAAAGATTCTAGTGAATCCATCTTCCCAAAGTAGAAGGAGTTGTTTTTGCTTACCAGTATCATCCCAAGGGGAAAAAAAGAAAACAAACTAAAATCTGAAAAATAAACAACATCAGTAGCGAGATTTTTTTCAAACTTCTAACACAGCTAATAGGGAGTAAAAGACTATGTTAGCATGCTACCTATAAAAAAAAACAAAACTTGGCAGTACTGAGCAAGAGAAGACAGAAATACTTTACCTGAAGATATAACAGAAAGAATAACACTGAAATATTTAATTATACATTTGGTGATGGAGAAGAATTGATAATCTGCCCTTCAGTAAGAAAAACAAGAGTAAATTACACTTTCCATACCTACCTGCTCATAGAATTCATTGACAATGCCTTCTGTCCATTTCAGATGCAGCTCTCTAACTTTTGCTGGGCCATTAATATCTGCCAGTTTGATGCATATTTGACAGACCAGCAGGCGATCATTTTCATTGCTCCATTCTATACCATGACTGTTGATATCATTGGCCTGGTTTAAGCACATACATTTAAAAAAATTAAATTAAAGCTATTCAAAGTTATTTTTTCAGGCTCTGCACAACAGACATTGCATTTATATCATTTTCTGATTTATATAATTAAAAAAGCCATTTTCTATCTTTCAGAGTATGGAAATGTGAGAAATTATCAAGGTCAGATAATCTCACTGGAATTTTTAAAGGTTTAAGGAAACCGATGTTTATGGAAAAGGAAGGGAGCCAACTTTCTCCTCCCTACAGAAGTATGTGCTACAGTTTCCTGTGCGTAATTACTGCATTAGCTTAGGAACAAAATGGTATGCCTCATTTGAATCTTTAAATATGACTTCTCAATTACCATGGTTTTGATATTTATTGTCAAGTTTAAAGGTCAGGATATCCTGCATTCGTACATTTTTGAAATACTTAGGCCAAAATTCAGTCGCGATGTAATGCCATCTTAGATAGCCACTGGTCTGGCTCAGCTACTGCTCCAGAAGGTCTCCTGTATGTCCTGTGTCATATCTGCCAGCCCCATGGGAATGTTTATGTTTCAGCAACTGAATTCCAATAATTAAGTATGATCACAAATATTTTTGAAGACTTTTTTTTGAGAAATTAAGTATATTAAAATAAAAGGCATTAAGAATCAGGGTCGAAGTCTATGCTAGTACTTTAGAATACATTAAACAGTTTGATTACCTTGTACAAATAAAATACTCTACTTGTGGGTTTTTTGGGGGGGATCAGTTAAGGTAAATTTAAATCATCTAAAACTTTAAATACAAGTTATTAATAGCAACAACCACTGAGTAGCAATACTAACGTCAGTGTATCATGACCAGCTCAGTGCAGACACGAAAATGTAACAAACCTTGGCATTAAATTCAGCAAGGAAATCAAAATGCTTCTTGAGATCTGTGGCAAGGATTGCTTCAATCACTAAAAAACGGAATCGCTTGAATTCTACATGATCGAGATTTGATAAAAAGTTGTATTCTGGTCGTGATAAGAAAAGATTCCAGGCAGAAGCAGCATGATGATTTTCTAAGACTGATCTGTCATTGTAGAGAACAGCCTACAAAAGGAGAGAATCATAAATGTCAGAGTTAAGCTTTAAAATTGTAATTAAATATTCTGAAACATAAGGGCTAGTCAGTAATAAGACTTGATTTTATTTATTTATAATGAAGCCGTACTAGAAATGGTGTTTTGCCTTCTAGTTTTAAGGGCTAAAATGAACCAAAAATGGCAGATGAAAGAAGGAAATAGGTAAAAACATAAAAAAGAAAAAGCACTAAGTTTTTTTTTTCTTAAACAGAACTTCTTGTAAAATATCCATACATTAGCCACTTAGACAGTCCTAGAGCCAGCTCTCCATGAAATAATCATTTACCTGCATTGATTTATGTTATTGTTTTCAATTTTGTAAACTGAAAATTATTTCTACACATATACACAACCAATACACACAAAACACTTCAAAATTTATCAGGACAAAAAGTGTTATACAAGTAAATACAAATTACTTTCCCCCGTGTCTTAAATTGGGCAAATGTTCCCTAAGCAAGCAACAGTAGCGATATAGAAGAAAAGAATCTTCACTACTTTTCTGATTTTAGATAGAGACAATTTTCTGGTTAAAAGAATTTCTTACCTGAGGTGCATTTGTAGCCACTAGAAAAGCATTTGTACGACCAGGGTGATCATAATCATGCATGGCAGCTGCTACATATAAAGCCATCAATTCCAAGGCAGGAATGCTTGATGTCAGGCACCCATAGCTGTCATCAGCAACAGAGCAGCTTTTTGAAGAAATATAGCTGACTTGAACTGGGGAAACACCACTAGCTTCATCAAAGAAAATTGAAAGTATAAAAATAAAAATATATAGAACATTCTTTCATTTATATTTTATACATATTTAAAATGACTCAGCCAGATACTATTGCTAACATAATCTTAATATAGTTATCCTTGTAGTAGTGGAGCTACTCATTTTCAAAGACAGACTTATTATACTTTTAAAAAGTCATACTATTGCTTATCCTTAAACCAACAATTGAGAAGAAAAGTTGATAATGCAAGTAAGTAATAAATTCATCACGATCACACAGGTTTTCCAAAAGGGTTGATGCATTGCGAAAATATAACAAGCTCTGGCTGTTTCATGATGTAACACAAGGAGGGCAGACAAATTCCTACAGATCATCCTGGAGCCTTTAAAAACTGTCACTAAACTGGAAAGCCATACACTCCTTTTCTAAAACCAATTCTTTACCTATTACTACATACAGATATAATATATCTCAGTAACCTTATAAAAAGGAGACAAGATCTCACATTACAATGCTGAGAGATAGCTATCATTCACACAGCAAATAACGGAGATTTTCAGAAGAGCTGGGAGCATAATCAGAAAAAAGAAAGTTTTTAATTCACCACAGCCAGAGCTCACACTTTTTGCCACATAATTTTAGAAGAAAAGATGGTAATTAGATACTTAGGAAACAGTATCAAAAGATTAGAGTTCTCTGCATTTACACAGTATACAAAGCTTTAGGGCACTAGTGTTGTTGCTTCAGCGTCAAGAGTTGCAATTTGCTAAATCTCATGGCAGAAGCTAGGCTTTTCTATACAGAATGAATCACAAGTGACCAAAAAAGTAATGTGGCTACACCAATTATCATCTGTGATAACACTCTGATACTTGTGTGCTCAAATCATACATGGGGAACACTGTGTGTAGAGGAAAGTAATTATTAGAAATGTTTCATACTGCAAGACATGTTCAGGAGGTAATTTAGTATTTTTGCAAATGTTTCTTTTACTTTGGCTTTTTAAATGTATGTCTCATTTAGCATGAGCTCTCTCTCCTATAAACAGTATGTTTGAGAGGATAAAATGTTAAAAATCACAATAATAAATCTTTCTCAAAAAGGAGTTTAATTCTCAGGGCATAATGTTATTAAGCCAGCTAACTCAAGGACTGCTATCAAGACCAAGTTTGCAATTGCCAGATCAAAAGATACTACACACTTTTTTCAACAACAAAAAGGCTACCAAATATTTATTCATTTAAGAGGAGTACGGCAACCCTACGGTAGAAACTTCTACATAAGAAACACGTTAACACAGAATAAAAATTATTTATGGAAGGAGCTTACAGTCTTTTAATAAGTACCTTTAATAAAGAGTACATCATCTCTTGTATGTTCTGGGAAGAGCTTCTGTGGTAGGAGGTCAAAGAACAGACAACTGCAACATCCACATCCACCTTTACAGCGGATAGGAAGAGATCCCCAAAGACCCCAGATGACAAAAAACAGTGTCTTTTAAAAGAAAAACCTCCTTGATTTGGAGCCAGCCTTCTTAAATCTTGGGATCTGACTCATGAATGCTGAATTTTTGGGTGACAATACTCAAACTATAATCTTGTGACCACTATCATACAAGTCTAACTGCTTTTCATACATAAATAGTGAAAACAAATCTAAGATAAATAAAAAACCTAAATACACAGTCTAGAGCTTATGTACAAAAATTACACTCAAAAACCTATTACAACACATGAAAAAAATTACTTTTTAAATTGCAATATGAGATGCAAATAAAGCAGTACTACACTAACACGAGTCCTATCCATCTGCTGAATATATATCTACAATTATTAAGAGTTTCAGATTCCGGTCCCAACTCAGCAAGTTGCTGACAACACATCTAAAGAAATTGTCTTCTAGGACAAAATATCAAATTTGTTTTGTCAAAATTTCATGCCTAGAGAACAAAGCAAGAAAACAAAACTGCTATTTGAATGGATTTCTTCAATGATTTCTAAATACTATGTGTTTTGACAACCATTAACACCAATTCCTGAAAAGATAAAAATTAAAAATTGGAGAGGAATGAAGGAGAGGAACAAGGTGAACGAAAGTTACTAATATGGAAAAGAAACTTTTTGAAGTGAAGTCATCTGAAGTATATTTTTTAATGAATAGGTCATTAACTACAATCATTTAAAAACACTAAAATATTATTTTGATACTTTTTTCCAATAATCTTAAAAAGAACTCACATTATACTGAATATAACTCTCTCTCCTTTGGAACTTAGCATACTTTTTAGCAGCATAATAATTGTATGAATGCACACTGCATAGTAAATAAGAATATTGCTGATATTTCCTCTTTTAAAACTGTTTAAATGGTTTTACTTTTCATTTCTAATAATTTTTCATATATTGACATCAAGTTACTGCTGTTGTCACTTTTTTTTTTTTTGATCATATATTCAGTGTGCTTACATCAGCATGCAAAAAGCAGTGTTGTTGATTAGGTGCCTTTGAAAATATAAAGTATCAAAACTACTACAACTGATACAAACTTTGCAACCCTGGACTAGACAGAAGGGGTGAGATATCTAGCACCAAGGAGAAAAAGATTCAGCAATGAAGAAGGGAAAAGTCAACAGACTTAAGATTCGACAAATGATCTTGTGACTCCAGTGATACTGAAACCAGGATCACCAATATAAATTCTAACAGCTAAAAGGATAAGATATAAATTCTGGTTGTTTCCTTTGAAAACTACTCTTCTGAAGGATCAAAGAGCAATCTGATAAGTCTCCTAGTCAACTAACTGCCAGTTTTTTCCATAATACCTTACTCACCTAAGAGGGGTTGACACCACTGCTAAAATCTTATAGGAAGTTCTTGGTGAAGTAGAAAGATCAAATGAAAGGATTGTACATCTAGAGGTCCTGGTTGCTAGTGAAATTATGGCATTTTTGACATGATGGTCTTTCTACACATCTTGATAACTGACAGGTTTAAAAAAAGTCTTCCTCTTAAACAGCTGAAATCACACTGGCTAGAGTGACCTCTATAAAGCTGAACTCTGGACCAACATGTTCAACCGTAGTTTCAGGATGAGCTATCGTTCTCTTCTTCTCTGGCATGAGAAAATCCACCGTAAAATCCCTTGCACCCATACTACATTGGAAACATCTCTACAGTGGGCCAATAGCTCCCAATAAAAACTTGTTTGGCCAGACTCTTGTGAGAAGATTCCTTGAAAAGAAAACCAAGGGAGGGAGTGAGGGCAGACAGGGAAGAGGAAGGATCACAGTACAGTGGAGAAGCAAGCTGGTCTCCAGTCTGACACCTAAGTATTTTGTTTTTACCATCCTGTGTATCTGACTGCAAAGTAGAGGACACAAAAGAGAAGACAGAGGAAGTGGAATAGGGAGCAGAGTAGATCATGGTGCTTGGCATTCCTTCAGGACCGCTGCTTGAAGAATACTTGCTAATTGGAGGATATAGAGTTGAATGACATTCTTCAGTATGCATGGCATCTAAAAGTAACTGAGAAGGATAAAGGGTGCTGCCTTTGGCCATTGTAAAAAGACCTTAGAATTGAAGAAATTCCTCCTAACATGCAGAGATGAAAAATGATGAAGAATCAAAGAATTACCTGCCAGCATTTAAATCAATGTAGGATATCCACAGACCAAGGATTGAGCAGAAGAGGCTCAAAGAGCCTTAAAGAGACTTGTATGTCATTTGACATGCCTGAGTTGTGCAGCAAGGATGACATACGTTAAGACACTGAGGCTTTATGCTGTATCCGAAAAACAAATCCTGAGCATGCCTTACATATCAAAGCACATATTAAAAGTTCCACCTACTATAAGAGAAGAGACTTGAGCAACAAATTTAGTAGATTCCAGAATGACTTCATTTATGGGCCATGATACCAAAGGCAGGGGTGGCATGCAGAAGATGTCAACCAATAGATACTCACATACAATTTCCTCACCCAAGAAGCATACAAAGATATTATTACCCACTTCAGCAGTTCCCGAAGCGACTGCTGATCATCATAATAAACTGAGGCAAACTTTTCTGCCATCTAGAATGATCAGGACTTTTCCACAGCAGAACAGTCCTAGTCATAGTAAGAGTTGCATAGTAAGGGCCAGAACAGCTTATCTCTTCTGTAAAGGGTTACTGAATATTAGTTGTTGGGGAACAAGAATCATCCAAAATTGACATCTGTAGAATGAGAAGATAAAAAGCAGTAAGTGAGATCAGAGATTAAGACAATTCTGCCACATAATAATTCCAAAGCTAATGTGATATATTGCATGTCCCCGTAAGAGTGCTGTATCCACACTTATTGCCCTCATCTGAGGGGAGAGGGAAAAAGAGATTTGCTTTGGTACTTGAAACCATATGGTGCCTTAGAAACCATAAAAAACAGGAACTCCTCTCTTTGCAGCTACAGTTCACTTGTGCTGAAGAAGTCTGGTTCAGAGAAATGTTTCAGTAAGCACGGAAGGCAATCTAGTGGAACAAGGCAACACTGTTTGGCCATCCAGTCTGTCTCTCTTGATATCTGATTGCAGTTGCTGTCATTAAGATAAGAAAGCAACCATAATAATCTAAGCTTTTAATTATTAAAATGTACTGGTATGTATTCCAGGGGAGGGAATGCAGAGAAGGAGGGAGACCGGCGAAAAGATGTGTCTCAGAGTCCAAACTACAGATTTTAGAAAATCCACAGAGATACCAATGGTTACTGATTACCTTTAATGTCTCTGTCACTTCTTCTTAGCAACATGACAGTAAGGGGAAAGCAAAAGTCCTCCAGCTGTTATGAAGACTTGGAATTTCATTCCCTTCTTAAAATGACAGCACCAAAAGAACATGTTACAGTTTTGCCCTGACCTCAACAAGACTGAGAAAGGATGAATCAGTGTCTTCCTTAGTATTTCTATAACCTGCCATTTCTTGAAATTGCAGACCTATAAACAAAGCTCAGTGGACAATACTGCAAAAGGAACTGACTCCGTTAGTTGAAAATATTTGCATGATAAGGAGAGCCACAGTGGTGTTCTCCTCTTTTCTCTGGGCAGAGTCACCACTTTTTTTAATAAAATGCAATAGTATGTATTTCATCACTGCTTAATAAAAAGGGGCTCTTTTGCCTTACTAGATCAAATGAGGATTAAAAATCATACCAACTTTGACACTGAAAAAGCTTCAAAGCAGTAAGACTATAATTTCATATTTTTAATTTTACTTTTTAGAGAGGGAAGAAGGAAAAAAAAAGGAATTTTTAACATTTTTAATTCCTCCAATAAGTCTCCAGCCCCAACCCTCTTAACTCTCATAGGAAGAAAATGCAATAGGCTATAATCAGTGAATGCGGACAAATTTGGAGGAAAAGAAAAAGGCGGTAGCAGAGGTGGAAAGAAATTAGGAAAAAATATATTAAGGAAGAAATAACATATATGGTATGATATACTCTACAGTTCCCAAATTACTTCAAAAAATTACAGCCTTCTAAAAGCCCCATGACTTGCATCTTGTCTTTCTTACTGCATAGATGAAACAATGTCAGAGTTCTTCAGGAGTGCTGAATTTCCTCCACTTTTTTTTTAATATACATGTATTTTAGCATAAAAGTTTATATTTAGAAGTGTATTTTATATATATAATATATTCATATATACACACACACATATGAATATATATTATATATGTAAAAACCACAGAGAGTTAATTCCATAAAGTCACAGACAACACAAAAGTAAACTTATTCAGAACTAATGTCATTCAAATTTTGAATTTAAGTAGTCTTTATTTCTTTTTTAGGGATTATATTTTTCAGTTGTTATTGCTAGAGTAGTTACATCAATACCTGAATGTCTACATGTGATTTCTAATATAGGATTCTCAGATACTCATTTTTACACTAAAACCATCAAGCCGAAATTGAATTAAGTGAAATACTTTGCTTTGGTATTTTTACTTTGGGTGATTTAATTTCCTAATAAAATTAAGAAATATTAGTCTAATGTATTTCAAATGCTGAAAATATGCTGACTGTAGCAGTATACAGAGGTTCCACTCAGCAAAGAAAACTTAATTGAAACAATATCCCTGGCTAATAAACCAAGCACTACCACAATTATTCATCCAATAATTATTCTAAAGCCAACTGCATGATACTTATGAATGGTATGTACTAACACTGTCTTATCTCTAACTGCCTTATTTTAAAATATTAAAAATATTTGAGTGATAAGAATAATGGGAGTTTTTTTCCTGAGTAATTTTCAATCCATTCATTTTACCTATTGTAGTTTCATTAAAACATTCTTACAAGAAAAAGAATAACCTATGTGGATACATACCCATATCACTTTCCATTATATGCTCATTATGAATTTGCTGAAATCCAGGAATAGGCCGTGTTGTTAGATACCATACTGCATGAAGAACATCTGTGGCATGTATACGATTGTGATCTGAAAATAATCAAAATATTAGATGAGCTACTTTCTTTACACTCTTTTGCCCCAGACTTTGTGTTTAAATTCCTTAATAAATTCCATACTAAATTAAAAAAAAAATTCCTAAAAAAAACTTTTACTTGTAATATTTTTCAAATTTGGCCCAAACATGATACTTCAGATTTGCCTTTTGCTTCTCATGAAGTTTTATTTGAGATGACATAATTCTTATTCTTTCCTTTTTCCTACTTGTTTTGTAAAACTTACCAAGAACAATGTAAAGTCTTTCCACAAGGAAACGTCATCTAACACACATGTATATTAACTGTCTATGTATCTTTTAAAACAAGAAAGTTAACTTTAAAATGTAGTAATACATAAAATATCAAAACAATGGTCTATGTTTAACTTATATTAATGGTGTGGAGAAACAGGACCAGAAAAATGAAGCAAAAGACAGAAACAATAGAACTAACGCATCAGAATGGGCTTGTGGTTTACACTGTACTTCATGTGAAGTTAACTTTATTCATCTAAAAATCACGCCTATTGCTCTAATTTTTTAACATGTAATTATCTGTTTTTGAGTGCTCTATTTCTGTAGAAATATCAGGGCAATAAATAGTATAGAAAAGTCAGTAAAATGATTAATAAGTTATTTCCAAATTAGTAAGAATTCCAAGTTAATTGAACTTGTCCATATATAATCCAAAGAGTTAAAATAAAAAATATTATATTTCTAATAGGATCTCATGGAATACTGTCAACTTTTTTCTTTAGAAACAAAATAAACTTTTGTGAGACATAAGCATGAATACAGAAACTAAAGTCCATATGAAACAGTAAAAATTTAGTGTGAAAAAATGCATGTTTGTGCCATACAAGAATGACCAGTCTCATTAGGACTTAACATATTAAAAGTTATTTGGAATGAGACATAAGGTTGGGAAGACCAAAGCATCCCAGAGACAATAAGTTTAATCATTTGTCAAGTATACATAGGACAATTCTTTACTTTTATGAAGTCTTCTCGTGTCCTGAGAAACTCATTAATGAAGTGGTTACAGTTAAAACTAGTTTGCTTTCTTTGTCAGCATATTTGAATATGGGTGGATTGGGAGAGAATGCTTTCATGAATAAATTCCACACAAGTCTGCCCAAATTTTTTCTTTCTTTGCTTGTTTTTAATGTAGGCCAACCATTCATATATGTTGAGTTTTCAGTATGTGTAGGATCCAACCTTCAAAACCTTGTGTGTTGCTAGTGGGTGAAAAAATTCTGATATTTGGGCAAATTAAGCAATTATCCATACCAGAAACAAAAGGAAGATATGTGCATGAGGGAGGGAGGAAGGGAGGGGATTTTTTGTTTTCTGTTTGTTGTCTTATTACTGGGTTCCAAAAAAGGAAAATAGTAACGGGTTGAAAATACGACATCAGCTACTACAGGTTTACCCCAAGGAGAATTCTGAGTCTGTAAGGCCCTTCCCAGGATGATGGTCTTGACTTGCACAGAATGGGAATTTCATGTCTCTTCTGAAAAAGCTTTGAATGGGAACCTTTACAAGTGAGAGGTATTTACTTGTGGAGGTCCTCCACAAACAGATAAGTGGGGTGTGGAAGAAAGTTTATCCACCTGTGAAACAGCTAGAAAAAAAGAATTTAATTGATAGGATGAATGGTAAATATATTTTGAAAGACAGAAGTAAAATCCAAAAGATCTTACTAATTTGGAACAGTAATCCAAATTCAACTAGAGGACAGTCAGTAAAGACAGCAGAAAAGTGCTGCACTTGGGGACATCAAACAAATGAATACAAAATGGATAATAACTGCCCAAGAAACGGTATGCTGCAGAAAGGATTAGGGAGATGGATCACAGAATGACTATAAAACTACGCATGCTATTAAACGATGTGTCAAGTGTGCAAACCTGGAAGTAATTATTCTGGCATTTTTGGATATGGTAAAGCCAGAGAAGACCTAGAAACATGGTAGGTATAAAACACAAGTACTTAGGAAGGAAAAATTAAAAGAATTGATTTTGTCTAGAAAGAGGGACTTTGCAAAAACATAATAAAACTTCAAAATAGAAGAAAATTCATTAAAAAAGTTTGGACAACTGTTCCATCCACCACAGAAGATGAAAAGAAAAAATCTAAAAGGGCAAATATTCTATAAGGGAGACTTGGATTAAATATAATGGAAAAAATGAATTTAAATTGGTAATAGAGGCTATATCACTGACTGTTTTCAAGAAACAAGCTTGATAAATATCAAACATCTGCTAGGCATACTTCATCAGACCTGAAAGTCAGGAATGAATTAAGTGACCTTTTAAATCAGTGATGGTGAGCCACTAGCATTGCGAGTGATCTGGCACCTACGGGAATCTGGGTTGGCACAAACATTTGAGTTACCTTTTTTTAATATATATATATATATATATATATATATATATATAAATTTGGCAGACCTAAACAGAAAGATGAATTATTACTGCCAAAATTCTTATTTTCCTATTATTGTATCAGAGACCTAATCCAAAATTCTGTTAAATCAACAAATATTCTCCCATTGACTTCAGTAAGTTTGATTTAACTATGCATTCAAATTCTGTAAGATTATATTGAACCTATACATAAACAAAGTTTTTGAGTCCACCAATTTTTCTGCAGTACATCAAATCTTCTCAAAATCTTGACAAATATATGAATTTAAAATATATTAAGCGTGGACATCATCTACATCTGTGTTAAACATTAAACTAAAACACATACTAAAGGGCAGATACTAGTATAAAAGAAAAACACATTTAATTGGACATTACTTACAGGGAATATCTCGGTAGCCATTTTCAAGTGCACAGAAGTAATTCATGAATTCTTGAGTTGGGATTTTGAAAATTTCAAACAAACCAGTATCTTGAAACAAGGTATAAGTTACCTAAATACATATTAAAATGAACTTTAGTCTGAAAAGTCACAACATCTAAGCCTATTCTGCTTTTCAACTTTAAAAATATTCCTGTTTTTTTAATTTTGCCTGCTGATAGAGCTGGAAATTACTGAAATTCCATTAAAGATTATTTGAAACCTAACGTCATACATATATAAGCTTAAATTTTTCATGTTAAAAACATCATTATTTTGTAATATTCTCTCAAATACATAATAATAAAGTTTTTATTTCTCTACTGATAAATCCTACGTGCAACTGATTACTTTTAATAATAATCTCCAAAGCTTTTTCGTCATATGTTAGAGAACTCATGCTTTGTTCCATTATTGACCTAAAAAGAAATCTAAATTCTTATTTATATTATTCAAAATTCAGATTACCTTACTACAGAAACCAATCAATGAAAAATGAATTTTCTGTCTATTTTTCAGACTTTGGCAAAGAAATACCATATTTTATTCATTATTACTTATCTTAGTCTTTAAAAATAAGCTAGCTGGCAAATCATATTTTTAAAAATGCACTCAGACCACACACATGTGCATATACTGTTCAAATGTATTTTGGTTTACAAGTAGAACTTAGTGACTGCAAAAAACCGAGGGGAAAAAAAAGAGAGACTGCAAAAATTAAGAAAGTCTTTCAAAACAAGACACCGCTTCTCATTCTGTCACCTCTTTCTCACACACTTGATAGAAAGAATACATTCTGAAGTACAGGAAGTCTCAAAGGTTCATGAGAGCAAAATGAAGGGACATTTCTCCTTCCACCTGTCCCGGCTGCTCCCCTTACACGATTTGAGAACCAGAAATAAAAATGTTCCCTTCTGAGTCCATACATTTGGTAATGGTAAAACACGCTTTTTCTTCAGCTATTAACTGAGATATGTATCAGATGCCTTAAACATAATAGAAAAGGACAGGGGTAGGAAGAGGAGAACAGGTAATGCATATACACGCAATATTAGGAAGAATTGTTCTGGCAGAGATAAGTAGAAACCTGCACATGTAGGTACTTAGAGGCTTGCACTATCCCCTAGATTGCACACATACTAAATGCAAGCTAATATAGGTCATAGAGCTACTGCAAAAACACCTCAAAAATGGATTGGGGCATCCTAAACTGCACTAATAGCAGTCAGCAACTGAGGTGACAAAAGACCTGGAATGAACAGACAAGATTTACTTAGGAATCAAAGAGCTGTGAAAAACACTTAAAATACTGCCAACCTTTGGGCAAACAAGACTAACTGAAGATTTAAAACAATACCCAGAATATCTTGCATTACGGGTGAGGAGTGGGTGGGAACCAAACAGTGTCTAATGACAAAAGTGGAATTATCCCCACTGCTTTTTCTTCTCTTCAGTAGAGGTGCAGGTCTACACTCTACCCTGCACCTGAGTGCTTCTAACCTTTTCTCTTGACTGCAACTGCTTGCTCTTCTCACTTCCCTTGAACTGGCAGCAACGTGTTCTAATTCAGGACAGAAAACTACATTACTAGCAAGAAAAAATATTTTGTGGTGAGATCAGAACCAAATCCAACTCATGCTATAGACCTATGATTGCTAGATCCAGTGTAAGGAAAGAGGCAGAAACTTCCCAATGACATTGATGGATGGGAGAAGCTGGGGGAGAGCAAACAGGATCACCAAAGAGAGCTTTGTAGTAGGTCAGAAAGAGATAAAAGGGATACTACATGCAGAAAGCAGCATGGGAAAAAAATCCCATTGTTTATAGGATCAAGAGGCAAAAGGCTGCCTGAAAGATCACTTCTCTTCCCCCACAGGTGTAGCTCTGGTAGAAATATTTTACTGAAATAAAGAAAAAAGAAATGGCTGATAAACCAGGTAGCAATTCTGAAAGCAGGAGACAACTTTTCATAGGAAATGGAACATTATTACAAAACCTATTCCAATAAGAATGAGTAACCTACTTGACATTGAGAATAAAATGCAGAAGATTTAGTGCAAGTTATCTATAAACAAAACACTTTTCATGGTTTACAGTGAGATGGAGTACATGAGAAATGATATTTCTACTTTTCAAGCTAGCATTAATATAGACTTGACTGCAAAACTTCTCTAGAGTTTAAATAAAATATATAAGCATGACAGCTTTATACACCCTCCCTCATACAATAAAGGACGAAGACAAACCTGGCTAAGGATCCTTCCAGACTGGTCTCCCAATTTTTGCACAAGGTCAAAAATTTGGAAATTCCAATTGTTCATCTTCTCCATTAGTGAATCATGTTCTATTAACATTTCTAATGAAGGACCCCGCTCCATCTGCATGAGAGTAAGACACTTCAATATCTCTAAAGTAAGAGTGAAGACTAATCTCTGAACTACATTGGCCAAAAAAAACCTATGAAAATGATAAAGCGTTATTGCTGCTGTAACTGTGGCTATAAGAAAATCCTAAATCAGTGTTACAAGTAGCACAGTTAAAAGCTTGACTTCTCACACTCTTGGGCAGCAGATTCCAAGACTTCTGCAGATGGTGCTAAATTTTCACTCTTTTTTTAAACAAACTAAGTTAATAAAGCAAAGCAAAATTTTGTGCAAGCTAACAAAACTTATTTACCGCACTTTGACAGTTCATTAGTTGAAAAGTGATGTCTAAACCCAAAATGTTAGTATAGCTTATTACACAGTTTGTCTTCCCCCACTTTTAACATAGTGCATTGTATGAACATTCAGTTGACAGTCTCACTGAATCTGCCACATTTTTTGGTAAACTTCCAAGAGAAAATAATCAGTGTTTGAGCATACTTATGTACATTAAATGTAAACAAATTAATTTTGCTTAACAAAAATTTAATACAAATCATCTTTTCACTTGCTAGTGAAATTTATGCAAAGTAGAAGTACACAATTATTAAATGAAATTTTGAATTCTAACAATGCACCATTTTCTTTCAGACATTACAATTCTCAGCAATGCAGGGACCTCTTTACAGTATATTAGAAATGATAAAGAAATACTGTATTAAGATTACTGCAAATATTTTTGCAATTACATGCTTACAAGTTGATTATTTGGTGTTTGATGAATCTTTTCCTTCCTTTCATCTTCTTTCCTCTCTGTATGGTGGAAAGATTCTTTTGAAATACGAGTGCTTCCAATTTCACCTTAAAGAAAATATGTACATAAACACTATCAATAATTTGTAAATTACTGCTGTGCAACAATTCTTAAACTGAATATAACAGATTAATAGCTTGTTTCAAAACCATTTTTACTTAAGAACTTAACAACAAAAGGTTGTAAGGAAAAATCTGTTAGACAAAAATCTATTTAAAGTTTTAGAAAAGCTAGAAACATCACTAGTACTTATTGTTTCAGTGTTTAGTTTAACAGAGGTGGTAGAGAACTTGTGTGATATATGAAGTACAGGACTATAAAACTGTGAGTGGGAGACTATTATAAAATTCTATTTCTGAAACAGGCAATATTTCAGATCATTTCACTTATTCTAAATGGCAATCTGTAAGATCAAATATATGTATATAAATTACTTCAAAATATAAAAAAATGTAGAAATACAAAAATGTTAATTTAATTGGTTATTAAGAAAACATAGCAAGCATTTGCATATTTAGAAATCCTACCTGATTTTCTGCCTTTGTATTCTGCAGATTCTGATTCTGGTGTTGGAACAGGCTTGAGTATCTGACGTCCACAGCTTACAGAATACATGGAAAATAATTAAAACATTCAGTAATTTTCTTCTTTTGCTACCACTGTAGTGCATTGAAAAATATCTGCAAATTTCTCTAAGTTATGCTTTTTAAGGTTCTTCCACCAAGTGACCTTGATATTTTCTCATGAACTATGCACATACGGTTTTAGTCTGAGCTTAGAAAACAATCACCCATCACTTCCCCCAGACTCACTGCCATGAATTAATGCAGTAGAGGTAATTAATTAATAAGTTTTTAAATAGAAAGAATTAAATTCCTAAGTAGGAAGTCCTCCTCCTCTACGATCTAGAAAATCTTGCTACCCCACAATTACTGTTGCATTTCATATCAAGGTTGAACTATTTCAAAGCAATGGCATACATAAAGCATCCTGCCCCTGGATAAAATAGTTACAGATTAGTAGGAGATGACATCCCTTATTTTCAATACTATTAGATAAAGGTGTTGTTACATATTTTCATTTGAAACATATATGAAGTTACTAAACTTCTACCTGAAGCTTTACAGTACCTGTTACACACATAACCTGCGGGTATTTTAACTTGCTGCTGAAAATCTGGAGAATTAAATGTGTATCCCAGAGACTTGTGTATATTAATGCTTGGTTTTGTAAGAAAATCAGCGGTATCAGGAAATTCTACAGGTGACCAACTGACAAGGGACCCACTGGAGACAGATCCATGACCAGGTGAACCCACAGGATTCAGGCCAGGAGAAGCACCTTCCAAAACAAACATTACATTTGGTTCAGATTACATTAAGAACTTTATATATTGATAAGCCAATGTGCAAGTTTTCAAAATACTGTGTATATCATGCTGTTAAACATTAAGTAGCAAGACCGATTCCAAGTTTTGAGATCTACAAATATGAAGCACAAGATAGGCTACACATCTGAATGGCAGACTATGTAGTATGTTATAACATCTGGCTTTCAAGTTTTTTTGTTTGTTTTTTTAACTTTGGCAAAGTTTAACCACTTAAGCTGAAACTTCCCATATTCTTTGTCTGATTCAGGATTTTTGTTTTCAGAAAATTTCATCAAAAATAATTTAGTATTGATAACTAACTTAAAGAAAAATATTTTACCTCATTGCTCTGCAATTGAAGAAAAATATGCTTGGTGCAATAAAAAAAAATTAAAAGAGAAAAACCAAAATGTTGTAACCATATTTTTGAAGCAAGGGATTAAAATTGGCAGTTACTGGCCTTTCTGACAGTGATGTGCCTTTTGTTATTGTTGTGATAATGTGCCCAAATCTGCCTAACAAGTCATTAAAAAACCCAAAGTTCGCTCAGGGTCAGTCAAGATAAGAAATCACACCTCCTTCCCACTTAGATCCCTGAAATTCCCTATCCCTGTTCAAACAGTAAGCTAGTGTTCACTTCAAGCTTGTATCTGTGACATATAGGAAAGCAAGCTCGTAAATCTGCACTTTGGCTAGTACAAATCTGACATTAATTTACAACAAAATTATAAGTTAAGCCACAAGATTTTTTTCCCCTCTGTGAAAATACACAGAAGATAGGTTATCTTGGAGTGTCCAAGGGAAGTTATATCCATTGTAAACATACTTTTATCAAACAGAACATGCCCTTTCTCAAAGGCTTAAAGAGCAACATAATGAGGTATTTTATTGACATCCCATAAGTGAATCCATAGTTCTGCTGCAAACTATGAAACAAAAATTCCATCATAAGTTTTGTGATTTTACAGTGCATGATAACACATAGCATGAGCACTGATTGCACTTAATTCCTTAAATAAGGAATGCACAGGTTATACTCTTCAAACAGCGCCACAAATTGATACTTAGATCTCACAAACCTTAGAGTAGGAACTCATAAGGTTTTGTTACTGTCAAATACAAGATTTGGGGAAGTCCACATTGTTAGATGCAGAGAAAAGTTTCAGAGAGTAAATCTCACTCCACTGCTGCAAAAAAAGGTCTGGCAAGTTGAGAGGCAATCTGTAAACTCTCTTCCAGAGCTAAAACAGATTAATATTCCAGCATTAGGTATTAATTTTATTCCCTTTGTGCGCACACATTCAACAGTATTTTCCATAAGATTCTTATCTCTTTCAGTGCATGTAATGAACCTGATTTAGAGATGCATCAGCATTAGATGCCAAAGAAAACCTGCCTATGAAAGTTTCATCCGTTTCAGAGTCTGGCAGATGTATTATGGTCAAGGCAGAAAACTGCAGAAAGCAGAAGGCAGCCCAGACTTTCATGAAGGTGGATCATGAGTGTGAAACAACATATCTACATGCAACAAACTGAAAGATCTGACCTGACTTCGCATGTTCCTTGGTATTTAGAAGAATGAAATAAAATATCAGTAAGTAATCCAGAGAAATTTTTTAAATTATGCTAAAATGGATAGGCAGAACTGTCAGAAAAAGGTCAGTTTGCACGTTTTCACTTAATATGGAAAAACAGACCAATCATAACCTCTGAAAACTGATATACACATTATATCAGCATTTCTATTACAATCTCTACTATCTTATAACACCAACAATGTAAGAATAAAATTTACTCCAACTCCTTCTCCCAAAATTTTATTAAATATTTATCTCAGGTTTATATCAGATATTTTAGGTGCATCTAAATGACCTGTTCCAATGTAACAGCAGTACTAAAAAGGTCACATATTATGGTAAGTGAACGTTGCAATTTTCAGCAAGTACCAACCACTGAATATAACAATATTTTGCAGATACCCAGGATGAGGAAGATAGTCGAGATTTGTACAAAAGTTGAGAGCGTTAACTATAATTTTGAGTAGTCTTAGAAAATGATTAAAAATAAAACCTTTTAAAAATATATGCTGCATACTGATGTTATATTAGTGTCACATTTATATGAAAGAAATAATTTTAATAAATGATATACTGTAAGCAGTTTGAATTAAATCTTTGTATGTGTCAGTCTTGACATCCTGCCACTAAACTATACAAATTATAACATCTTACCTACTCGTCTGGGACCTATATGATGAGTCAATGTCATAGAAGACGATCTTTGTTTTGGTACTGCCAGTAGGTTTGCACCAAAAGATCCATTTGAATGAGATCCTTGGCTAAAAAATAAAACAATAAGAAATATTTCTTTGTTGTCTTTATTCCATTTTTGTCAAATAAAATACTTGCAAGATAGCTAGATTGTTCCAATACAGTTCCACCACCATTCAAGAAAAGCAGAGCACTACAATGAAGTCAAGTTCAAAATGAGCTAGACAATACATGTTGATTATATGGAATAGAAAGCAACAGAGAGCCCTATGCAGACCTAAAAGACACAATAAAAGTCTTCAGATTACTTGCCATAGTTGTCACTTTCTAAAATGGATTTTACTTTTCCTGAATGTTGCCTAGAAAGCATATAATATTTTTCTGAGTAATTTGAGTAATTGCTTATTTACTAGCTAGACCTTTTCACAAAACATTAATTTCTTCATTGCCAATGTTTTTAAAGGAATGTTACGGAAAGACAAATTTTCAAGATAATGAAGGTAACTAGAATTTGCTGAATTATTCTGTTTAGTATAATTCCTTAAAATTCTACTGCTAAATATTACACAGCATTACATGAATTTATTATTTAGTGATAATATCAAATACTCTAGTATATGTTTTAACAGAACAGACTATTTTCTAACAGATTTGAGAACATTTGAAAGGTTGGTTAAATTGGAAATACCATGACAGTCTTTCATAGCTATGGCTTTCTTTTCAAATCATTTTTTCTTATTTAATCAACCATTTTATTTATTATCTTAAAACTAAAACCATTTTTGATGTTAACAAAGTTATATTGTACTTTAGTAGCTACAGTGTAGCTACCTCAATTGTTAAGTTATGCCATCTGCTGTTGTAGGCATGAAATTGCACTCCAAAATTCCAATTATGTTTTCCTTTTGTAAACAAAAATGTAACATGTAATCGAAAATAACCATATAGATGTACTTGAAAGGGAAAATACTTTATGTAAAAGTAATTATTTTATTTTAGTATGGGAAAAACTGTTTTTATCTGCATAGATTTCACCTTGTTTAATCAGGTTTCAAACAAAAGTCATCAAACCCATAAATACTTGACTTACTATCATTTGCTTAAACACACAAATATTAAAAAATGCTAGCTGAATTTAAATATGTGAGCAAAAGAATAAAGACAGATATATTATTCTGAAGTCTGACGCTGACATGTTAAGCAACTTTGAACAATGTTTGGGTTGACAACTTTGATGAATTGAATCTTTCACTACTTGCACATTGTTTAGCTATCCTAACTTGGATGCACTCGTTTAAAGCACAGAAAAATTCTACACTGGTATTTGTGGTGTAAGATGACTATTAAGCAAGGTCAGTTCACCTCAGACTGGTGTTTGAATGACAAACCAAACCAGGAGTTTGCAGGCAAATAAAAGACAAGCTCTTTAGAGTTGCATCTGAAAACTGCCTGGATAGACAGAAAAACTTTTGGAACATTAAACCAATTTTTGTAGCAATATTTATTTATTATACCAGTATGTGACACCCTATCTTCCTCTACTCAGCTAGGATTCAGTTGAAAACAGTCATTTATGTAAAAAAAACATTGATTTTTGACAAGCTTTCCTCCCAGGGAACAGTTTGCTGTTCTGAGAGTGGAGGTTCCACTCTCCATTTTTACCATCTGCGTGTTCCTCCCTGCTTCTCCTCTGACACTTGTTCGGTCCCTCAGTGAGCCGAATCGGCTCCCTATTGCAGGAAAAACTATGCCTTTTCTTTTGCTGAGTTACTTTCTGACACTTTAAGGGGCTGACTCACAAACCAAAGCCAATGGCACAAAAAGGCCAGCTGTGTATTCTAGCAGAGAAGGACTGCCTCCTCTAGCAGCAGGAACAGCTATGCCAGTTCAGCTATCTCACCTAACCATATTTGTAAGGTAAGTAAATGATCATGGGGGATTTGGGGATGATTAGGATATATTATAGGTAAAAGGGAACTTGAGAAGAACGATCACTGGAAGATGCCAGGGAACTGGGACAGTATAAGAGTTGGCAAGAACCCTGAAGGGAAGCAGGCAAACCATGAGAAAGGGACCAAATATTCTAGGCCTGTAGGGCAGGGGGTTGAGGGAGGTAACAGGACTGGGGCAATGCTGAGACTGAGGAGGGGACATCATGAGGGGTGACAAGGTGCAAGTGCTAGTCACCAGGGTCAAGGGATAATTTAATGATAATGGACTAAGAATGAGGGTGTTTTCTGCACTGCTGCTTTTAATCAGGTATGCTTGAGCAGGTTCTTTGGTCTGTAGAAGCTGCAAGGAAACCCTCCGTCTCTCGCAAACCTACAAAGTGTCTGCACCAGAAGTGCAAAACCTCAAACTGAAGTCCCACAGTTTGCAAGTTAAAAGTCTGTTCTGATTATTTCCACTGGACATAACAGTGGAGACTCTTTCAAACACTGAATAACCAAATCAGCACAAAAATACAACCTTTAAACTACTGTAATAATTGGCAATAAGAATTTGTGATCACATTCAGCCTGATTTCATATGACCAGCAGAATTGTTGCCTATGGATCAGCAGTAGCAGAAGTATAGCAGTCGATGTCAAAATCATCCCAACTAAAAAAATATCCTGCTATTGACATGACAGTGACAGCTATGGAAAATTATCTATAACAATTTAATTTACAACTTAATAGCTCCAATTATATTTTATACATAAGCCACAATTAAGTCTTATTATGTAAAAACTTGAATAGTCTATTTTATTCAAAGGAAAATAATGTCCCTGACAACTGCCAAATTGTTTAAATGATTTGCTTTAAAACTAAATGTAATTGGACACTTGTTGCACATAAACTTTCATCTGCTACTAGTAATTATCAAATATCAGCATAACTCGTATTTTCTAAAAAAAAACAAACACAGTGAAGTTTTAAGAGATATCAGGTATGCAGAAAAAAACGCACAAATTTTTACTGATTAAAACTGCAAAAAAATTTCAAACATATCTTTTGTACTTTTCTTACAAGACATTACACAAAAACATACAAATTTAAATAAAACAGTGTGTGAAGTTTCACTCTGAAAGACAACATTAAACAACAACAAAGTATGTTAATTTTAATCCTAACTCAAGATGTAATCTTAATTATGGAAATAAAAACTTTGTTTACATTGTATTGACTGACAAGAAGAGAGGAGATGACTTTCTTAATCTACCTTACTACCTGCTTGATAACTGTACTAGTAAGTGTTGCAATACACACAATAGTTAGCTACCAAAGGCAAAAAAGTTATATAATTTTTTAATTAGAAAACAAATTATTGGATACCTGGAACTTCAAAAGTGATACATATTTAAATAAAAAGGAGAAGGAAGAGGAAGTCAATAATGGTTTAGAGGTTACATGATTGCAAAACAAACTAATTCATGTTGGACATTTTTCTCATTTCCTACTAAAACTGGTAGGCAGTGCTACTTATTATGAGGGAGCATGCCATTCAACCTCAGAATGACCCGATTTCTAGCTGAGATCAAACACAGCTACAGAAGTATAGTATATTATTAACTTGAAATGTTTTCTAATTTATGCTGGCAGAATTCAGTGACTAAATTCAATGACAAGATTTAATATTAAATACTTTCCCTGCCAAGTTCCAACATTATAGATACAAACATTTTAGAAAGACTACATTTATTATTCTACCATTAAAAAATAGTTAGGTGGTTATCTTCATTAAAACTAGTTAGGTGGTTACCTTGAGGTGTTATATTCCTGATGAGATCTCTTGCTGTTACTCCGTTCCCATCTAGAAGATGGTGATTCTATAGGTGGAATGCCAGAAACTCCTGAAGCTCTTCTCAGCTGTGGTGTTGGCAGGCTACTCCTGCTATTTAGTCCCTGTTGAGTAATTTAATTATGGTTAAAATTTACATAACTGAAAACAGACACTGAAATTTTATTTATTGCTTCTGAAGATAGGATATGATACTATTTATCAACTGCTTACAGTGAAACATGAAGGATGGCATCTCAGGTTGACTCTTAGAGCTCAAGAAAAATAAAAAGCTGTACTTGAAAATATTTTGCTTATTATGATAATTATCAGTTGCACATCTTTTTTTCTTTCCCACATTTAAAATACGTAAAGATACCTGCACTTTGAAATCCACATGGTCCAACTATTGCTCTTCATAGCTTTTAAAAATGGATATCTTTTAGATATGGTCAGTCACTATAGGCTTATGGATCATTTTTCTACTCATCCCAGTCATATGACTCCAGTCATATTTCCAGCATCCAGAAACTTTCCAGCATCTAAGATAGCCTGAGATTTTTATAACTTGGATACTAAATAATGACAGCGCAAGTATTGTGGAACTTGTGGACAAGTCAGCTGCGGTCCTTCAGGGCTGGCTCTGTTTCTCATCAGCCTCACAGCACCTAGCGTGGGGTTCCCAGAGCTCCTCACCACTTCCAAATTGGGAAGCTTTGCAAGTTAGACACGCTGCAGCCCAGACACAGGGAATCATCACTGTACATGAACATGAAGCCCTCCGCAATGTGGGGCAATGGCACTCAAATGGTTCTGTGTGGAAATGACCAACGACTTACTAGCTCTGACTTACTGAACTACCTGCCAAAACGTATAGCTGCATTTAGTAACTAACAGAACTAACAGAATCATTGAACCAAACTGCAAAACTTGCTCTGGCAGTTCTGTATCCATTGCACACACAATTTACACATTGTACTCTAACCAAATTCAAAAAATGTCTTTCTGACTGCATTCAGTCCATGATCCACTTGTTAAGTAATCTCTGGATTTAGCAATCCAATGGCAAAAAAATAGGATTCTTCTTCAGAATATAAATGCATATAATCAGACCTTTCAAAGGAAGAAGTATGCCAGGAAAATGTGTTTAAAACAAAAAACACAAACCATATTTGCAGTGTTGAGTAAGGTTTGCAGGGTCATGAGTGAGGACAGGTGACCCTTGGATACTAGGGCTTCAAAAGGTCTGACAGGAATAATGACATTGCAATTTTAAGCTTCACCAGGTGGTCAAAGATCATACTTAACTCATAGAACTATTACATATTTCAAAAAATGAAAAAACGTTGACACAAAAAAGTACACTCTCTTACCCTGAAAAATCAGATTATTTTGAGTTCTTGATATGGGATGTACCTTGACCTTGTTTGTTTTGCTGCAAAGCTGTAGTCATGGCCAGAAAGGTGGAACTGGACAGGCAGAATAAGAAAACCATATCTGCCACAGAAACATGTGGCACTCCTTATCCAACACTACCAGAAAGGGAAGAAGGAGAGTGTATTCTGTTAAATTACATGAACCAGCTCCAGCAATGCTACACCAATGCAGCAAAAAAAAATCTCCACACAGAAGGCAATGAAGGTGTCAACTAAGCCATGTACTCTTGAAGAGTAATTTGTTACACAGAAATTAAGCAATTAAAATCAAAGATCTGAAATCAGTCAAGTACAAAGCGGTATGCAGGAAGCAGCTTAGTAGGTACCAAAGGCAAGCTGTACCCATAAATTGTTTGACAGAGGTTATTTGGATTGATGCCTTGAGACAACTTCCAGGGAAGGAGAGGAAACAGACAGCTATAAATGTAAAGTTAGACTCCAATTCCTCCAGGCTGGGCATTTAGAAAAGAAAAAAAAAAAAGCTGGATGACTATGCTTCCTGCTGAACTGATTTCTGCAAATATACATGCGAGATTCACCCTCCGTATCACTTCCACAGATTCATCTGTGGATACTGAGCTTTTTCCCCAGAAGCATCTGTCTTGACAATGATGGCCAACAGACATTTCACCCATTGAATCTGGCTCATGAGGCAGTCTTATCTGGCCCCAAAATAGCAACAAGTTGACCAGTTTTGTCCAGCCAGTCAACTGTCTGGAAATGGAAGCAGCTACAGTGCAGTGACTTCCCAATTAGGTGTCTCGCATGCTTGAGAACAGGAACAGACTCCCCTGCTTTGGGTCTTAGCTGGACTTAGCGGGCTCCCTGGGGCTGCAAAGGGAACAGCAAGGACAGACACCTAGGAGCAGCTTCTGTCTCCCCCAGCAGAGAGGGGCAGAGCCAGTGCCTGCCAGTCCCTGTCAGTCCCTGTGACTGTGTGCACCAGTTACCTATTTGTCTGGGTTGCAGTTTCTGTAATGTTTGAGAGCAAGCAGACAGTGCCTAAGCTAATAAGCTTCCTTGAGCGCTAGGAAGGTACAGAGCAGAGATAGCTGCAAAAGCCAGCTTCAAGCTGTCACCACTGCACTACCCTAGAACTAATAAATGCTGACGCACTACAGCTGAGTTTGTATATTTGAATGTTTTTGCACTGCATTCCATATGTCATATAGTAACCACATTCTTGCTCAGTTATTTACCCTAGATAAGGGAGGGGTGACAGTAGATACACACATTGGTCCCATAATGTGATGTGCTGCATAGGCAGAAGACATTATTTTTACTTTTAAATAGCTGACTTGTTTCTTTTTCTGATGGTTAGTTTGATGTTTACAACAGTAAATCGCTTGGGGGATGGGGGGGAGTCAATGAAAAAGCCACACCAACAGTAACTGCTAGACCAAGACTGCAGAAAGATCAAGAGCCCTGGTCCTGCCATACCATGAATATATAACACTGATTTTACACTACTTTTTTGGGTTGTTTGTTTATTGTAATCCTGTGCTTATTTTGAGGAATCTCCTGTTTATTTTTAGAGTGTAGACCAGTGCCCTTCACCTGTCTATCCCTCAAACACTTGAATTTGTAATTTTGGTACCTTATCTACACTTTATTCAGTGTGTTTTCACAGCTTCTTTCTTTTGACCTTAACAGCAGTTCACAGGTATTTAGTAAAGAAACTGCTATCCATACAAAGAACATATTTTCCAGAAGAATTTTCTTTGACAAATTGCTCAAAAATGGCAACACACTTGTAAATTACAATTAGAGTCGTTTGACCTTGAGTAGTTTTCGATCTCCTTTTTCAGCAGGGTCCTCTATTTCAGGACACGGGAAGAAACCAGGAAATGGTGTGAATGGATTAGCCTTTGGCTTGCATGTGCTTGAGAAAGCACCCATCAAACTATTAATGCTTCGAAGGGAAGAAATCACATGTGGTGGAAGGGAGGGGTCAGACAGGAGGTCTGTTAGCATGGTCCGAGCCTCATTTAGCACTGAAAGATCAACTCCGTTTCCACTGCCAGCATTCTAGAATAGATGGAAATATTGCAAACAATTAACATTTTGAAACATTTCACTTATATAAAAGTTTTAAATGAGCATCTTATCCATCATCATCTGAAGAAAAAGTATAGGTACATACTTACTTACATACCATAGAGCAAAACTTTATGTTGAGAATTTTTATAAATAATCCCATCAAAACTAGACCCAAAATTCTACGTATTTTTAAAACTGAGTCTATAAACACAATTGCCACATTTTCTTACTTCAAACCTCTTTTTAGTAATGATTATAGGGTGATTTTTACACAAGTCAGAGATGAGTCACTTCCTTAGATGGGGAAAAAAGAACAGGGCTAATTTCTGGAAATATTTCTTATGCAATAAAAACATATTTCAGAATTCAACACTGTGATAGGTGATAATTTGTTACATCAACTCGTGAAGTGATTTTACCATGAAACTAGGCACTAAGTACGGGCTATCAACTCGTGAAGTGATTTTACCATGAAACTAGGCGCTAAGTACGGGCTATCACCACAA
>NW_020447275.1:2071871-2111210 GCF_003343035.1 Apteryx rowi | reverse complement strand
GGGGGATTGCGCGCGCCGTTGGTGGAGCAGGAGACTYCCCRGCCGCCCAGCGCTGTTTTGCTTACTTGTGACTTGCTCAATTATTCTATTAAATTGGAATTTATGCAACCTGGCCCGAGTGGTTGTCAATTTGTCGCGTTTACCTATAACAAACACTAGCTATCAGTTTGTTCTTCTCTTTTCAAAATAAAGATCTAGGGTTAATTTTTCTTATCTCAATTTTTTATTACTTTATCTTAGAATTAAACTCGGTATTCTATCTCCTCCAATAAAATCAACAGAACTTTTGAGGTGCCAAGCTGTTATAAATCCCTTATAAGGGTGCAATTGCCACAGCAGTTTAAGCCTAAGTTAGAATTGATTCAGATTCACTATCTTTATTATCCTTGATTCTGCTGAAACAAATCCTAAAAATTCTGTCAAAAGTGATTAGATTTTATTTGGGATAACTCCCTGAACAGAAACAGCATTGGCTGATTAGACACTAGTGCTGACACAAGAAAGAGGGGGAATAACAAGCAGTCAGAGAAAAAGTGAGATCCTGGTAGCACTGAGTTGTGTGACATTGCTGGGGAAATCACTCCCTAACATTATGCTAAGGGATATTTCAGTCAGCACTCCCTTCTTAGCGGGACTTTAGACTGTTCTCACTTACACTAAGAAAGTACATCGCTGTCAACTTGGTCAGAATTGCTAAATTTCAAGTCTCTGCTAGATAGAATTAGGGTGACAACTCAGGTAACTGTGAATTCTCAACAGAAAAACTGAAATCCGACAGTTCACAGTGAGCTCTCTACTTAATCACATTTCATTAAAGAATTCATAATAGACTGACCTGGTAATAGGGTTTGTACCATTGCTTCAAATCCCAATCCCAAAGAATCATCTGTAAAAAATGAAGAGTAATATGGTGATATGTTAGCACTGTTAGCACTGAAAAAACAACAGTGGAATAAATCTTAATCATGTTATGTAATATAAAATACTTCTCCCTTCATGTTTTGATAGGATGCAACTTCTGTCATTGTCTCAGTTACCACCACAGCAAAAGCCCTAAAACATGTTGAATCTGCATGGAATAGAGATATCCTGATGATAGAATAATTATATGGTCTCATTCCGATATTTCTGGATCACTGATAAATCATCTAATGTGTACACTAAATTAGCTGGTGACAGTGCTTTTCTGCTTCTATTCACCTAGACTTATAAAAGCAAATCTATCCTAAAATCTCCAATATTTTTTATAAAAACAGCTAAATTATCAAGAAAACCAGCATTTAGCTACCAGACTCAAAGAAGAACAATTTTTTATTATTTTTTCTTTTGCTAACTATAAAACATGCCCCAAAATTACTGAGGAAAGAGAAGACTAATAGTGTGTCCTGAAGGTAAATGCACATGGGCTATATCAGGCTTGATAAATCTCATACTAGAACTTCCTACCTGAATTACAGAAGCATAGAGCAAAAAACTTCATAGAGTAGGTGCATCTCAGAATATTAAAGTGGATTTACAGGTAAAAACTTGCATCTAATGTGATAAACATGCAATAAATTCACAACAGAAAGGTACATAAGTGACAGGATATATCTTGCATTAGCTAATTTTCAAATTCATTTAAAGAACAGCTTAAAATACAGCATTCTGTTTTAATTTAGTCCCAGAATAATGAAACCTAATTGCAGAAATCCAGTACAACCCTGGCTTTAGGAAAATGCCACGCATTTCACAATTAGGAAAGAATTCAAGTACTTTAAAAACAATTTTGTGTTTTAGAATTAAAAAAAATTGATATTTTGATGAATCATAAGAAAAGCTTATTGTTTTCATAACAATTAAGACAGTTTGTGGATAAAAAAGGATAAGAAAAGGGAAAAATAATGTTCCCACAAAAATTTCTGGATTCTCAAAACACCATTAAACAAACACTGAAATTTTTCAAATGGTTCTGCATATATAGGATTACTGACACATAAAGCACCATAGGATTGAACCTACAATTTTCATTTATGCTCACTTATTATTACCCAAATGCTAGAATCATCATATAGTATCTTTTAATATCTTTGGCAAGGATGAATGAATATGCTTGAACAGGAACCCCGCGAGAGCCGATGCAGTTATCCTGTCTTGGAGCGGGACGCCTCTTTAGAAAGCTTTTCTAAGGAAACAAAGCATGTACGATCAAGCAATCAGGCCCTCTCTCCAGTTCTCCATCTTTCGCTCTTCCTCATAACTTTTTGAAGCTACTGACCAATCTCCATCAAATTTGGGAGACAAGCAGAACTCAAAGAATATCACTTCCCTGTACAGTTTGTGGAAGTGAGTGACTGGGGCAGGAGAGAGAACCACATTTATTTTTCCTCTGAGGGAGGAGCCGTAGCCAGAGCTCAATATTTACCTGTTTCATTTAGCCTACAAACTAATTAATCACATTCTGACCATAAGCTGTTTCTGTCCTAGCTGAAAGTTATAAAATACTGAAGGAAAGAAGACATACTTAGGAATATTTTGGTGTAAAAAGAAAGGACAAATATCGAAGGTAAAGAAGCTGGAGTAACTTTGACAGAGGTATAAGATGAAAGGTGGATAGGAAGATTTAGAAACCAGAATTTATTATTTCTGCTGCTCACAGAACAAATTTATTTTTCAAGAGGACAAACTTAGACAATCCATTGTTTTCTTTAATTCCTAAACGGAGAAGCAGAGGGGAGAAGAGTCACCTCAAATATGCATAAATATGGAGGAGTCCATAAACAGGAAGGAAATACTGCATAGAGCTAATTATGTTAGTTCCTCTGCTGGTACCACTGACCTCGGCCACTCAAAAGTAATATAACACTACCACGCTAAACTAAAATGAGCAATAAGTGGCAAACAAACACTCTTCAGTGGAGAAAGCTATGAATCTTCGCATTGTTGTCCAAATACTTTCCCAATATGCAATCCTTGCTATTGAGACTGAGTCTCAGGCCATCTTTTTTATATGCCTTTATATCTCCATCACTAATTAAGTTATTAAATAGGAGTTAAATATAACAGAAGAGGCCAAGAAATACTTCCACTGACTGTACTGTCAGTGCATACACTTCCCTACAGATACTTTCCATATGTACATACAGAGCTTGATAAAATTAGCATTCTGAATGATATTGTCTATCTAAACTGATTTTTGAGTATTCCTAGTTTGGTTTTTGCTAAAACACAACTGCTAATCTTTTGGTAAAAATCTAATACACTGTATCAACTGTTTGTTCACCATTCAGAAATCTTGCAGCAACTCCATGAAAAAACACGTTTTACACATCCAGAATCATTAATCACATTAAATAACAGACAACCTATTACGTATACACAATCAGACTACATGCGACTTATTTTTCCCTGCTCTGTCAGTACAATGAAATATAGTATCAGGGTCTAAAAGTTAAGTAAATTTCATGGCATTCTGTAGGAAATCTAAACAAAAAAAAATCAGAAAAATTTATTTCATTGATTTGTATCTAATTTAATTATTGTTACTGCATGAACTTCAGAGACTTGTGGCCCTTTGTACTAGCTGCATGAATATTCCCTCCTCTTAAAAATAAAATATAGGATGCAATTTAAAATGTTTACTTTTTTCTTTTCTGTTTCTGAATTATTCTACATTATTTTCCAGAGCTATTCAAACAGTAGCAATATTGTAAATATGGCACAGAAAGCATCTACATTAACATAATTAAAATAAAAAGGCAAAAAACCTCCCCAATACCTTGGGTTAAAGATCTCTTGTATTTTTAAAAGCATTTTCTTGCAGGAGTATTTTTTAGTTTCTGTTTGAATATGGTTATAAATCTACGTGTCCTGAATAACTTCATGAAAACCACCAGACCCACAGAAGAACGTCAGCAACACAATCTGAAGATACTATCAGCTTCAAATACGTCAACTATGCTCACTTAATTTCTCTTCTACACAGACCAAAAATGAAAACAACATACAAAAAATGAAATTCACGTCTGAAGTGTTCAGTCTTTGTGACTTTTTGTCAGCCACTAAAAATACCATAATTGACAAGTTTCTACTTTTTCTGTGATAAATGCATGTTATGCAAATGACTGCATTTACAAATTAAACAAATATAAAGCTAATCCTATAGCTCCAGAGCACAGATAAGATACCCATACCCCTGCTTGGTGGTTCACATTCTGCAGCCTTTGAAGTCATTCTGCTTATTTTAATGTGTGAAAGCTATGTTTGTTTCTGTTCCTCTGTGTCTAACACCTCTTTTGTGGAGAAAATACAACGCTCCAATCTGGAGCTTGTCCAGCAGAAGGTCTAGAAAGTGTCACTGAGGAAGACAGGCTGACTTGTCATCAGTGCCCAGGCAAGGGTAACAATGGAAGGGTAACATTTTCTTTTTTCTTCATACAGACACCATTAAACACTGTGTTTAAAGTTAACAGTTGTAACATCCAACTGTTAGGAAAACTTAAGAGTTCTAATCATTAAGCACGCACTTAACCTGCAAGTAAGTTATGCTATAGTAGAGGTCATATTACATAAAGCGAGAAGATCTAAATCTAAGAATTTAGAATTTAAGAATTTATATTTTTTGTTTTTAAGGTGATGAACTACCTTCTCCTTATACATCAAAACTGTATATACATATATATATATTTTTTTTAACAAAGATATAAGGTGAAGGTTAGCATGTCAGTAACAAGCGTTAGGATAACGACCAACGGTATCTATCTGGCCAAATCCATGTTGCATGAAGCATTTGGTTTTAGCATGGTCATTATAAAAATGAAAGCTTTATCCTCCACAACAGCAACTAAAATGAGTTGTCCAGCTTAACAATTTTGAAATTCAGGCAGTTTTTTAAAAAACAGCTCTTCATTTCCAAGTTTCCCTTTCCTGACTGACAGTTATTTACTGCATCAAAGAGGTAAATCTTTTGGCTTCCATCTGTCCTCCAAAGCACAGACGTGAAGACTGCATTAATCTGGTTCATTGACTATTGACTCAACCAGCAAAGATCCACATGAGTGTTATGAGTTTTGTTAGCTGTAACAGCAACCTTTGGTACTAATGGCCCACAAAGTTGCATCATCTTGCTTGCAGCCACCATTGAGGGACATGGAAGAGGTTTCTCCTCCTCCAGCTCTTTTAGTAATTTTTCTTTTTTCTTTAAACCTGTGGTGCATTAGCTGATTTTATTTATTTGCTGTAAATGAGATCTTAAGAAAATACTCACGCCCTTGCAAACTCCAGAACTTTTCTGAACCAAACCTGTAACTGCAGCTACTTTCAATGGTGCAGCCTCTTTTATTCAGCATTTTAGCTGTATATATGCACAGACACACATAGTCTATATTGTTATAATTTTGGGGGTCAATCTATAAGACTAAAAAGGTTCAGTCCTAAACTCCTAAGTGACCTCCCCTTTACTTCAGCACTGCCATAGTATAGAAATAGGCTTGAAGTTGCAGAGGGAAAAAAATATTCGTTGGCAAGTGTTATGAGTTGATAAAAGCTGTTGGCTCAAAGTAACAATCTCTTCTACCAAGCAAAAAATGTAGATCACTACGTAGTGGATATTTTTCTACAGTAAATAGGACTCAGTAAACCTCTTCAGTAATTAAATCTTTACAGGGTAATAATTGAAGGGGTTTATTACCTTTTCTTGGATGCTTATACTAGACCACAAGATGGCACTCAAATCCAGAAAGCCTCCCCCCACCCCCAAACAAATAACCATTTCTCACTGTGAAAGGAACAGAAAGTAGCAGCATATTCCTTACTACACCTACTGCAGAATAGGATTGGTCTGAGGGACAAAGGTGGGTGGCAATTTTAAAGGTATCAGCTGATAAATTCTGCTTCTTTACAAAAAGATTTCTGTTTAAAGAATTTACTCCTTAACATGTGGTTCTACTCAGAAACTACCTGTAAGGAAACTGCACTTTGTATCTCAGTACCTACTAGACTTAGCTTAATTAGCTTAACTGCATGCTGCGTAACTTCACTCTGGAATATTAAAAGAGTAGTATTTCTGGCATTATTCTTTTGGGAGTCAGAGCTGTAATTAATTACTGTGGATCATCAATAAAAGTTACAAAGGATTCCCAAAGCTGCACTGATCTTAGAGCAATACAGGAGTAAAAAGGAATACTGTTTATTTTAGTTTAAAGTGAACAGAGAGACTGACCTTGAAATAGATCTTAGGCAGAACCTCAGCAATCTGTGATTTTGCAACCATAGGACGTGTTGCAGAAAGAACTGTACTCTGTAACCGCAGGATTTTGTAACCCGCTTGCGCATAACATTCTTCCTTACCTCCTCCAAGAAGAAACACCTGATTGAGGAGGGACAGGACTCATAAAAGTTCCAAGCTACAAGCTTCTGCACCAACTGCTTGCTCAGCAGCTCACACACTTCAGCTCCTGAGCATCAGCTTCCAGTGCCAACAACTCAGCAATCACACAAGTGGGAGCTCATCTGAAAATGAAGCTGCAGTGGGCTCCAATATTGCAGATGAACTTCTGCTGAGGTGAGGAATCTAGCCCTCCCCCATAAACATGTAGCCAAATTACCAGTCAGCCTCATATCAGCCCGGCTTTAATCCTAGAGTCTCCCAGTTCAATCCACTGTGGGTCATCCAAAGAGCAATGAACACACTTTCCTATTTTTAAAAAACTGCCTGACAAGCTGCCTTGGGTTTTGAACACAGTTGTATGCCTTGTTCAATAACAGTCAAGGACTGCATAACATTTAAACTTAAGAATTGAATCTATTTTGCCTAAAAAATAAATATCAACACAGTTAAGGCGAGCCACCTTACAAAAACTCCTGAAGTACAAGTGATCTTTTCTGATTCAGCCTTCATCAGTTGGTAATGAGTTTACGTCAAACTGAAATGTGTCACTCAAAGCAGGCTAAGAGTACCCACAGAGGGAATTTACTTCATGGCAATAAATAAATAAATGAAGAAAGAAAAAAAATATTAAAGCACAACAACTTTCCCACAGTCATAATTCAGAAGAATGAATTACTATATTCAATTCAGTACATGTTTAGTCAAACCTGATTTTACCAAATTTCAGCATGGTTCTTTTGGAAAGCACATGTTGTTAGCAGCATCAGAAACACCTGTTAAAAATATGTACATCTGTTTGCAGTAATATAGACCTGTCCTAATACAGTTTACAGTTCAGTCAAAGGGTACAAGCAATATTAATTATTACAAAGAAAAAGTAAGGAAATAAGCCCTCCTCTGACTAGCTTGTAGTCTAAATAAACTAAAAACAGAAGAAAAATGGGAGAAGATAGTCAATGAAAAAAGTAAATAGCATAGCTCTGGAAAAAAAATTAATTATTTTTCTATACAAAAGTTATCTTTCCTATCCTGGTGCAGCGAGGGCCTGTGACAGAAGCGTATCTGTGATAGAAGAGTGCTAATGATGGCGAGAGTGGAGTTCCTTTGCATCTTCTTCGCATGGGTGTCACAACTCCATTTGGCTAAAGTTGTATTTAAAATGTGGTTTAAACTTCTAGAAGTTTAAGCATAATAAAAGCCTATGGGTTTTACTCAAGTTAAGAGCACTGAAATTACTATAAAAGTACACTAAGCATTTTAAACAATTTCTTTTAAAAAAGCTTTTTAAAAGCTTGGCAGAATATATTTGGACAGATAACTATGTAAGGATATTTTTAAAGTAATATAACTTAAGGTAAAAAACAAAAACATAATATCGTAAATATTCAAGAATTACTCACTTCTGTGCATTTGAAAGCCTAAAATTTCCAAAGTTATACTAAGGGTAATGTTCATATTTATGCAGATATTCAAAATACATGGCCAAAAAAATTGTTTCATAGTTTATGATTCTAAAAAGAAATTTCTGAACTAAAATAAAACTAATAAACAAGCTATATACTATAAGCTGAAATGTGTAATCCATATGAAGGCATACACAACATTACAATTAGTAACGTGATTGTTAGATTACCTAAACTAGGTAACTGAAAAGTTTTAGTTTCAATGGCTATACTAGTCAGGAAATTCAGCATGCTTTTTAATGGGTTCTTTAAGAAAAGAAAACTTGATTTATTTGACATCACCCATTAGCATTCCACGATCCAAAATTTTAATGGAGAAAAAATGAATACATAAAATGAGTTTCTACTTTTGACCAAGTCCTTCATTGGTCAAATAGAAAAGATTCTTAGCTGCTAGTAGCATCTGTTCAACACCGTTAGGCATTAGCTCCGTAAATAAGTATTTCCATAGCAACCAAGCATAGAATTAACTAAACAATGAAACCAACACCATAGCAACTTGATTCAGAAATCTACTCTAAAAAACCACCTCATTCAAAAGCAAAATTCTGCAACCAGATGAGAAACTAATTTCTTTTAAAATATGAAAAAGGTTACATTACAAATCCATTTCTTTTCATGACTCTTTCAACCAAAACTGATGCTAGATTCATTGCTTTTACTTTCAAATTAGTTTGTTGTAACAGTTTATAATCAATTAGCTTTTTCAACTCATATAATTTAATGATACAAAAACAAGCACTACAGTATAACCTACAAGTCCTATTTCAATATTTTTAAAAGATCTCTCTCTCCCTCTGTGTAGAAGACAAATTTTGAAAAACAGTATGCTATTAAGTATTTCAGTTATATTCAGTATGATACTAAAGGTGATGCAACTAAAGTATGACTTTGTCAAAGTAGAAGTACAAAGTTCAGTTGTGAAACCTTGTGGGCCATTTGAGTAGATAATCATAATCAAAACATGATACTAAGAAAATATTGAATATGATATTTAAGGCATTTAGAATCAAGACAATAATTCACTACCCACTAAAGCTTCTCATGAAAATAAATGGTACTGGAGAAATAGCTAGCATACTTTGAGAATTCTAACACTTAACCAGTTCTGGACTCTATATCATTTATTTATGCAAGGTGGTAAAAAGATCAGGAGGTTGTGAAGTCTGCAGATAGACACAGTCTTTCATGCTTGTGAAGTCTGAGTACTCTCCACTGAAATTAAACATTCATCTCCCCTGTCCTGGACTCATTCATTGACTACTAAACCCTTTCATAAAAGGCATTGTCTTCATATAAATTGAAGTACTCATTTTTGTAACAAGTCTAAAATCTTCCCCCAGCAGAAGAGGCTTGCTTCTCCTTTACTGCTTTAGTAAACATCCACTCTAAACATTCAATAGCACCTGCAGTACCTTTGTATGGACATTTAAGAACTATATGTGAACATACAGATGTCTGGCCACTACAATATTTTCAGATTTCACAGTAACCTGAGTTTCCTTCTAAATACACATCTTCAAGAGCTGCAGCTAAGAAAATTTTAACAAGTCAGCTTTAGAGTCTAAAGATGTTTAAGTATTGTTTTCAGTAAGTCTGTCCACAGCATAATTACAAAAACAGAGCAAAAATGCTTCACTGTTGTGCTAAAGATTCAAATAAGCCTTAAGCATGCTTAAAGTCAATATTAATCCCTGCAAGTAGAAAATAATATTTTTAGATGACATTTTACTTCTGCTTTTAAAAACAGGAGACTCAGCAGGTCAGCTTCCACTTTGTCTGCCTTAGAAAGTTTTCCGTGTTCTTATTGCTTGTTATGTTTGCTTGGACCTCCCTTTTCTATTTTATGAGATCTTCCAACATTTCTCAAAGGTTATAAAAGGTGTTTTCTCTATCAAGGGAAAGTAGTTTTTTCTTATGTAGGTAATGAAAAAAACCTGGCTAAAACCACACTTAGGTCATTTCCTGTTCCTTCTAGGTTTTGTCAGATTCGCACTTCAGAGTAAAGGCTAACCAGTAATTTATGGCAACTAGGGGAGGGAGGGTGGAAGAAAAAAGCCTGCTATGTGCAGATCCTTTAATTGCCCATTATAAGCCTTTTCTTTCGGAGCATATGGTTCTAATTACCATTAAAGCAAAGAAATAGTGTTAGGTGGATTACTGCTCTGATCCAGTATAGTTGCTTTGGCGTTCCTGTATTCTGCATTAATTTTACTGTCATCTGAAACCTAAAACCATTCTTTAAAGTTGTGCTATTTTGAAAAAAGCAAAATCTAGAAATTGTTCCTAAAACTTCCTTTTCACATTTACTGTTTGACATTATTTTAAAGCAATATATAGTAAAAGCTAGAGCATTTACTGGTGTGTTGACACTGTTAATCTACCATGTTGGAATAAAACAGAGCAACCTTAAATTTCACCTTTCTGAAATATTGTTATGCACAGATCTTACCTACTTTGAAGCATTTTTTATCGTATACTGAAATATTCTTAATGCAATAACATATTAGAGTTAGAATAACTAAAAACTCGCTAGAGATGAACTGATTTCCTTTATTGACGTAAATTTTTAATCAAGTATTTTTTCCACATATTACACTAGAGATATCAGAAGTAAATGAATCTCAGAATTTTTTCTTTGCAGAAAACTAAAACTAAGAGGAATCATTTCATATGAGCACTAATTTTATTCAACACTGAGCTGAAGAAAAGGAGATACTGAATTTTTCATAAAAGGTTTATCACAATTCTTTCCTTAGAAGTCTCATAAAAATACTTACATTTCACCTCTCTCCCCAACTCCCCCTCTAAAATAAGCAGCATAAAGTCAAGCCATACAGCTCTCAGCTAAAAATTAACACAGAACATGAAATGGTCCAGGCCAAACAAATCCAAGCAAACAACCAGCTAAGTCCAGTATCTTGCCACTGACAATAGCAGTAGTTCAATATAAGAATATTCTTAAATCAGTGGTTCTACTTCCCAGAATATTCTTTCAGTCTCAGCAACATGGTTCAAGGAACCATGTGTTGGATGTCTTTGCATTTTACAATGTTCAATAGATTTTTCACCTTTGCATTTGTCTGATCCCTTTCTCAGCATCCATTGTAAACTTTTGACATGTACAATATCATACACAAAGGGGTTTCACAACCTAATTATAGATGATGCAAAGTTCCTTTTAACTTGTAATCTGACAACTTAACTCATTCAATGCCCTCAAATTCTAGTAGTGAAAAAGCAAACAATTAGCACCACATTCCTGCAGTCTACCCACTGAATGTTTTTTTTTGCCAAAAAACTCCAGCTAACTTCAGGCACAAAATATAGCATTCTTTTGGACTATGAGATTGTACTTCCAAATCCCCCAGCAATGACTTGCTGTTGATTAGGTCATTCAAAGACACAGTGCTTTCAGAGGAACAGAACCTCTAATTCACTAAACACCTCCACTTTTTCAATGATTGTATTAATTGTTGTCTTCAGTAATTTTATTTACAGAATTGACACAAGGTACATGCTTTACACAAATCAGTGTGGGTTTTTGGTTTTTTGGTTTTTTTTGTTTCAATAACTCATCCTGTTAAGGAAGATGACAACCCACTGAGTGACATTACAGAGATTCAAGTAAGGGAAGTAAGCTGGAAGAAAATGACCAAGGAGCCTAAAAAGAAGATACTATGTCATGAAGGAAAATAAACATGTTGCAGTGCTGTAGTTGGAAGTTATAGACAGGAATAAAACTAACTACATTCTCTATTGCTCAAGCTAACAAATTAAAAGCAATAATTTTAAAGCAGATGAAGGACTAATTATGAGTCTGATTACAAGAGCAATTGTGTTAGCACAAGTTAAATCAATATTAAAAATATCTTAATGGACAAGTTTCTGGCTGAAGTGCCAGGAAGCTCAGAAAGAGATACCTTTTGGGGAGGAAAAAAATACATATTGAAATTCTAAAGAATGTATTACAGACAGATTGCTCTCAGAAACAGGGAAGAATGAGGGAATGCAAGTTGCTGTATTCTACAGAGTGTTAATTTACTTCTCCCTACTGCGGTCATGATTACTACTTTAGTTGGCAGTTTCCTAAGCAGCTGAAGAAAAACTCAAATGACAGCAGATTTGAAAGAACACAGAAAATTTTGTTCCATATGGAAGTGTTCTGATGTTGTTTCAAATGAAAAAAGAGCAATGATGCCTACCCACTTGTTATTTTATAACATTTAAAGAAGTCTAGCTTAAATAAAATTATTTGGGTTAGACACACTTTGTCCCCTGAATGATGAGTCTTGCACAGATAACCATTTATGTTATGTTTATCTTGCATCTGCAAAGTTCACAGAAAAATCCCCAATGCAGTACAAGGACACTATATACATAATTACACCTTGCCTCATGGTAAACTCATTCATCTAGGGAAAGAGTATGCAGTCAGATGACTCTGGTAGCTGTTACCAACTACTAATCAAAGAGTTGTGACAAAGCTCTTTATCAAAAGATTGAGAGCTGAACAAGCTATAGTTCAGATTTTGGTTAAAAGAAAAAAAAAAAAACTCTAAAATGCCAGAAGTTGTTCTGAAGTGTTTTGCTTGTATAATACGTAATAGCACAACCTCCTGAAACTAATTCACTTTACATAGATCTAAGTTGAATTCCACTTTTTGCTAATATGGTAACTAAAGGTATACTTCCAGTAAAGAAAAATCATCTTCGTCAATATTTCCTCCCACATCCAGCATCTCAGGTTTTTCTTCTTCAATGGCCTTTTTATAAATTATATTCCATTCTCCTGTTCAAACTATTACAGACACCTTTTTTCAACACATATCTCACAAATTGCATCTTGACATTGGATGAGTGGCAATCCTGCAAGGGGGAAAAAACTGATCTTCAGCCACGTAGCAGAGCAGGACACTCCCACACTTGGAGTGTACTGTGTCACTTATGATATTCAAGGCTAATGCAAAATCATATCACTCCAGTGTTTTGACTTATTCTCTAGACCACTTTGCTACTCTGCTCATAGAATATAGATTATAATTACTTGAATATTCTTATTACAAAGGTTTCTGAATGTAAATGTATAAAATCCTAACATAAACAAGCAAGCCTTGGAATATCAGAAGTTTCAGTGAATCTCAAAGACACCTAGGTTAACAAAAATTTTTTTCATTTTGGTAGCATGACTTAGATGGAGGAACTAACACCAAAGGAGGAGGTCACAATGGGTCCAAGTATCTTCCAGTGATCATATAGCAACAAGAATGACTCTCCAGCCTTTCTCATCCAAGTGGAGAAGTATTGGGATGTTCTTTTAAACTCCAAAACTCTTTCACAAAAAGGTCAAAACAGTGAAAATTACAGAAGTACCTACAGAGTACAACATTTGTACCAGGGACATCATATGCCACGTGGGACAAGTATTATTTCCAATGAAATTTCAGAGTAGCATACCCAATAAATATATCTAATATTGAAAACAAATACAGAATAACTTTTCCCCAGTGAATACCAACAGTCCTTCTCTTTCTTAGTCTGTTTCTAATAGCCTTTGATGCATCTGCTATGAAGTCTCTATCAGACTATATTTTCCAAAATAGCTATTAACAAGACTAACCTGACAAAAAGTGTACACTCATCTATGACTTCTGCATTCTTACCAACAAATTCAACTCTCATCTTCTCCTATGATTTACATATTAATTTACAAAATGCTTTGATTTTTTCTGTTTTAAAGCAGAAGAGAACATCCCTAGAATTTAAAGACAACACTCAATACAGAACATCCATGGGATGCCAAGATTCCCAGCAATTTCTAACTAGAAAAATATTATCCCAATGAGAAATGAAGAAAAAAATTCACAAAAACCCCACCTATCAGACCGTTTCAATTCCATTATAAAGAGACACATTATCTTCATGAAAAAGGCAAATAGTTGTGTAGTTACTTTTCTTTTTTTTTTTTTTTAACTGAAAGCTATACACCTCACACAAAAAGGAATAATTTTTTTTTTTTTTTATTACAGAAGGACCTACAGGTTTAATTCTAAAATTAATACCTATAACAAATATCTTCCACAGCATTTTAATTATACCCTTTACTCTAAAATGTGCCATTTAGAATTTTCTCTGTTACAGGATATTAATGGTATCAGTTAACTTATGACATTCGAAATGCGTATGTTAATCAAATACCCTTGTAAAGCGCACACAAACTAAATGAGTAGGAAGACTGGCCAAAATAAATAATCAAATATTTATTCAATCCTGATTCAACACATGCAAGATAAGATTTTATTCTAGTAACCTTCAAAGGAGTAAAACCTATATAATGTGGTATAACCAATCATAAGCTTCATTTTGTACCATAGGAACAGAAAGTAGCAACTGTAACACCAATTTTGAAGGGATCCAGAAGAACGTGGGGAAACTGTCTGAGAGTATTAACAAAAACTGTAAGAAAATTTTTATAAATGCACCACTTAAATCAAACAGTGACAAAAATCAACAGGACTTTTGTACATAGATACCATGTTCCACAAATCTATTGGACTCTCTGAAGCAGGCTGTGAACACAGATAAAAGCGAACCAGTCAACCGATGTACTTTGATTTCCAACACATTTTGACAAGGTCTCCCATCAATGCTCTTGGGAAAAACAAAACAAAACAACCCCCCCCCCCAAACCCCACACGTTTGCATGGGACAAAAGGGATGGCTTCTTCTGGATTAGGAATTTGTTAAAACAAAGAAACTGAAGAATAACAGGAAATAATTCACACAAAAGCAACAATTTACCAATAAAGTCTTCCTCAGAGATTCAAGGCTGGCATCTATAAAAATCAACCCACCCATAAAATGATCTGAAGAGGCAATAGAAGACTGAGGTGACAACATTCACTGATAACAAAATTTATGAGTATAGTCAGAAGTAAAGGTGATTGTGAAAAAAGCAAAGGATTTTACCATTATAAGTAAATAGGCAATAAAACATTGATAAAATTCAACCTTAACTAATGAGTAAATGCTGAGAACAAAAATAAACCTTAACTTTTTATATGGAAAGTTGGACTCTTATTTCACCAGTATCATCAAGGAGAAAGAGCCTGAAGTCATTTGACCTCAAAAAAATCAGCCTAATGCTCAAAGATGTTAAATGATACATTAGAAACGAAACATCACATAATACAGAAAAACCATTGTAATTGCATAAATCCATTCTACACCCACAGTTTGAGTGCCGCATGTAGATACAGAAGTATAGAAGAATTTAAAAATGTACAAGCTAATGAGAGAAATCAAAGACAGAGCAGCTTCTACTGGGAGGAGCTACACAGACTGGGGCCCTTCAAGTGTGAAGAAAATAGAGGGATATGACAACAGTCTATAAAGTTATCATTGTTATGCAGAACGTAAATAAGGAACAGATATTCAGTGTTGTTCATAAGCACATGAATGAAGGCCATGTAATTAGATCATCAGGCAGCAGGCTTAAAACCAGCCAAAGGAGGTGTTTCTCACACACTACATAATTCAATTGTTGCACTTATTGCTGCAGGATGTTACAGAAACCAAGTATAATCCAAGATGTTCAAATTTTACAGACAGAACAAGCTGTGGCTACTGACCATAGTCTGAACATAACCTCTAGGTAAGGATGGCCCAAACTGTAAATTGACAGAACTTGGCAAGGAACCTCAGTGGGAAAAAAAACCTCACTTCTGAAATATATGCTGCTACTGACTATGATCAAAGATAAAAAGCCTGTGCTGGGTGGACCAGCTGATATCATCTCCAATTAATGTAAAATGAGTAATTATAAAAATGGATGAGGACTCCTGAAAAACAGAAGCTCAATATTGAACTCACTTATTGAATTTTTAAAACCACACAGATAGCTCAGAATAGTTGAGTCAGTGAAAGTTTCCTCTGCAAAGAAGCTACACCTGGCTAGCATCTTCCTACAGCATATACTGAAAAAGCATACCAGTTAGTCTCATTTTCTATAAAATGATAAAACGTAATGTGACAAAACACTGCATCAGCCAGAGCCTTGAGGTTCCTTCCCCATCATATCCAAAAATACCCTTTTTGACTCCAGAGACAAATTCCCTTAGAACATGAACTATAATTAAAATTTTTGAACAGAGAAAATGAAAAGTAACATAGAAATCAATAGGGTTTTATAAACAAAACTGCCTAATACATCCTTACATGGTTGACTTCATCATCTCAGCAGTTTTGCCCAGTTGCAGCAAACTGTACTAACCTTTTGTATCATTGGAAAGTTTCTTTCTGAGGCCTGCTTATGATCTGCTCCTCTTTTCTTCTCCTCTGTCTTTGAGGTACAGGTTTCCATCTCCTTTCTGTGAATCTCATTCTTCCTCCATTCATGCAGTCTGGAAGCTTCTCCTCTTCCCCGCCACCCAAATACCCACCCCAAACTTGCTAGCACGCTCCCAAGGGCGGCAGCAGTTCCCTCCTCTCTCCAGAGGCTTCCACATGACCCAAGTCATTCTCCTTCGAAGAAATATAATACAAAAATGATAAAAAAACCTGATACAATTCATCACATGTCTATATTATGGCTTAAATCCAAGGCTTAATCTGTTTGTTCCTTTTGTGTGAATAAATGACACTAAATAACCAAGTATGTATCTTCTTCAAAACTTAGATACAAGACTGATCAAAGAGCATAGAAAAGCTCAGTCACACTTCCTTTTCAGGCTCTCTGTCTCTCTTTATTTAAAAGACATATATACACTTATATATATTTGACATATATACACAGTATATATACTACATATATACACACACATATATACACTTTATATACACATTTCTGTAGTATCTAAACATAATATGCAAGTTTCTTAAAACATAACTTAGCACTAAAACAGTATATCAACCGTATTTCTAGCACTGCAGTCACAGGAGAGCTTCAAACTTTAACAGAAGATAAATTAAAAAAATTAAATAAAAACATCATCTTGCACAATGCTCAGAAAATCCACTGAGAACGTAAGCTACAAAAATGTTGCTATTTCACTTAATGCCTCAACTTTATTTTTCTTCACACTTTCAGAATGCGAATATCAGGCTGTCACCTAAACATAATTGGGGAAGTTTTCCATAGTGACAAATAGGAAGAGCAGCATCTAAGACCTCCAAGTACTAGAATGAAACAGCCAATATCAGAATAAACAAAACTGAACCGAGCTGCAGAGAACAAGCCAATAAAGCTGAGAACATGCCTACAATTATATTTCAAACAAACATGTTGATGAATTTATCAGAAGTACCTTCAATTAGAAGCTACCTTTTGAAGGTCAAATAAAATGAATTGCAAGTCTATTCTGAACAAGACGGGCACTTCCACAACTCTAACAGCTTTAAAAGGCAAAATGCATATGTCTCTAAACTGAACACGATATCACAGAATAGTTTAAAAGCACTCAGATTCAGAAGAGACACGTAAGAATTCTTGAGGAGATTAGCACTTTCCGTAAAAATAACTAGTGACTTTCCAAAGCTGAATTTGAAGTTCTAAATTAAAAGGTTTGCATTACTAAAGACAGGCCTACATGAAAACAGGTTCATTTGTTTCCCCATTCTTTATACCTCCAACAATTTTATTCTTATGGAAGGAAACAGGAGCAACATCAACTAGGGGAAGGAAAAAGATAAGGAAGAATTAATATTCTGGTTAGATTCTAAATTACCATTTCTTAACTTGCTATTTCCTTTCAATAGGATTCCTTCATATTTTAAATGCATTTTCTAGACTGCCCAGCTTGTCATACAAAGGTCTATGATCTGATATATCTACATTGCTGCTAATTTAATTTGATCGTGATTGCTAATGATCACATGAGCACACTCTATTGTATTGGATCAAATAACCTAGCAAAACCATTTTAAAATGTAAATTTGCATGTTCCCTTAACTTGGTAGGTAGTATAGTAGGAAAACTGAAGAACAGCAAATCTTCAAGCAAAGGGTATATATTCCTCTGAATCATGCTAGCTTTAATCATGTTTAGCACTCCAATATTTTCTCTGTCCAACTGCAAATATCATAATTTAAATCATTTTCAAGCAGGAACGTTACGAAGTAAGGATAACCAAAATAATTGGTATCTTAATTCCCATAAACAGTAGTGGTGACCACCCATTTTTTCTTCAGAGCATAGTCTGATTTCCTACTTTCTAAATACTTGCATTGTGATACACAGCTGCCAAAATGAGCAAGGAGTGGCTATAAAGTGCATTTGCATTTGGCCGTGCTTTGTACTCTTTGCCTTGATGTACAACAGTGGAAAGCAGGATCTGAAACTCATGTTTTTTAAAAAAGAAAAATTTAAATCAATATTCCTGAAGCTTTTTACAAATATATATATTTAGGGAAAACAGTAAAGACTCAATACATGAAAGTGCTTCTTGGGTACCTGACAAAAAAAAACAAATTAAAAAAACAGACATTAAAAATTAGATACAGAACACTACTCCAACTAGATTGTTGGAGTACTCCAACCTGTATTCAATACAGAAGGAAACAAATTATATATAGGAAAAAGTTGTATTTATGCTATTTAAATTCTCCAATGGAACTAGAAAGAAAATCATTGACATACAAGCTTATATATCACAGATGCTGCTCAAAATAAAGATAAATTACAGACAAAATGTTTCAAAAGAACAGAATTAAAATTGGGCAGCCATAAACTCAGAAATGCTAAAATAGGTCAACAGAACCTCACCTGAAATATATGAAAAGAAAGAATCATTTCTTCTACATTATCTTTTCTTGCCCTTCCTGTTATTTTTTTCTTTTCTTTCTGTCTGTTCATACTGTCCAAGTTTCTAGTATTTGTTTCTACTAAGGAAAGTCAACTGGCCTATGAGGGCAATAAGCAAGATGTAGGCTAATTGCTGTAAGTATTACCAGAGATTTTGATCCAGAAATTAATCAGGAGGAAATAGATGGCAGGAGAAAAACCAAATAAATGAAAAACCTAGAAAGCTATGCAGATATCAGCCCTTAATGGTAACACTTACTAAAGACCTGTTACTAACTCCAGCTTAACACACATAGGGAGGATTCTCTTTTTCTTATTCTTGGAGCTCTGTGATGACAAGGCTTCCTGTGTTTCCTGTGCTTCAATTATGCCACTAACTGGTGAAAGTTTCTTTTAACAGTGAAGAAGGAAGAACAGTCAGGCTAAGCTTTAAAGGCAGAAGATAAAAAGGGAGGCACACTCGAAGTCATGGAATATTAGGCCCAAAGGGACTTTTTTTTTTTTTTTTTTTTTTTTACATATGACATAAAACCTAATGTAATAATTTCTGCACCCAGCCCATAACTACTGATTGGTCTACTCTAGTGTCTTTTTTTTTTAGAAAAAAAATTTCTGGGGATTTTCACAGAAGGTAGTTTTAGTTGAAAGAGAGTGTTTGTATGTGAATGAATGTTTTAAATATTTGCTCTTGATTATGTCATATGCAGCCTAACTCAAGTGCTCTAAATCATCTCATCTCTATAGACTACAAAGGAAGCACAGAAAAATTCATCTGCCCCAAATCAATGTTATTAAAAAAAAAATCCTTATTTCAACACTTACAGCAAGAGACAGCTCATATCTATCTTCAGATTCTAACCTCCTTCTCTCCTTGACAAGGATACGCACATACCCACAGTATCTTTTACGCATACACAGAGGAAAAATATAATGAGTTTAGCAGAGCAGAAAAACCACCATTACTTTTCAACATTTCCTCTCACTAGTAAAACAAGCAAATCTTGCATTTAGAGAAAGTTAAAAATGTAAAAAACAAACAAAAAAAATCAACAGATACCTCTCATAACCACAAAAGCTAAACCACTTAAATTTATTAATAACTAGAAATCAATCTATAAAAAAATAACATGATAAAGACAGATAGACTTGGGTTCTGTGGCCAATTTGTGAGAGTTCAGAGATGTTCCCAAGGACTTCTTCGCAGTAAGAGAGGAAGGCAAAGAAGCACAGAGATTTAATAATAGTCCAAGTATGAAGCAAGCTTGGATCAATATCATAGGAGACCTAAAGCTCTGACACACCTCTGCTGAAGAGGTTTATTTCCCCAGGGAAGAAGGGAAAACTATCTTCTCTGTGCTAAATTTGGTTAAAGATCAATTCTTTGTCAGAGCCTACTTTTCTCCCCCTTAGTAATGTGAGCCCTAGCTGGCCTGAGTTAGATTTAGAAACCTTTCCAAATACTTTACAAACTTGCCATCAAGTCTGAAAACTCAGGACTTCCACAAGAGGAAATTATTGATGTTTCCTCTAGTAATCCTGGAGTGTGAATTGAATTCAAATATTATATTTCTCAAATACGTGCAAAGATATACTTAGAAACATGAATTTCAGAAGCAGTCTCTATAGTAAAGGTAGCTCTTGAAACCCACTGGAGGAGTGGAAGGCATGGTCAACAGGAAAAGGACAATCCCTGAGGCACAAACTAGAAAAGGCAAAGTAATTTGCTTTAAAAAAATACAATGATATAGGAACAGGAGAAGAAACAGACAGCAAAAGAAACAAATTGCTATAGTTTAAAACTGCTATGCAGTTCTAAGTAATGAATATTATAGGATAAAATTGTTGGCTTATGCTGGTGTGGAAACATGTAGAAAGCAAGATTTGTTTATGTGTCTACAGATCCTGCTAATGCAAGAAATTTTCCAGTCTCCAGAGCAGTGGCATGTGCACACCTACAGAGTGAACACATAGCTGGATAAGCACGCTAATAGAAATCATGACTACTAGGAAATGGCATACTGCTACCTAGGAATAGCTCTCTAGAAGCCTAGCTATTAAAGTTCTGCATGGGAACTGTAGATAGAAAGTCCAGAACAAAAGCATTATTTCATATACACGTCTCAAATTCTTGAGCAGATCATTAGAATTTTATAACATGCACTATTCCATTTCCTCTCTAGCTGCTGTTCTTAAAAATACTTTTACTCTCATTAAAAAGGTTCTCTCTCCTCTTTCTGATATTCATTCTTGTTTTCAGACCTTTCTTTCATATAGCTATCATCAATGGTTCTTAATATAATTGAAGATTTTCATGCTGACTTTATTATAGTGTTTAAACTTCTCCAGAATTCTTTTAAAAAAGATTACTGTAAAATGAATTATTTCAACATAAAGTTTAGTAGAGTGTACAAGAAAACACTTCAAAACGTCATCTCATGAGGTTCTCTCTCACAAAATGATTTAAGAAAAGTAGCAATGCCACAATTTATGGGTGCCTTTCTTGCAAGCCATCTGCCTCAAGCAAAACAGCTGCCAGTGATGCAAGCCGGGAAAGTAGCCAATCTGGCTCACATGCAACTATACACCCAAGAGAGCAATAAGCCACAAAACAGTACCCAATTATGCAAGCATTTTTGAATCCTGGGGCTCAAAACAGGGCTGAGGCAGTATGACGCAGTCTGAAGGAACTCTCGGTACTCACATACAGTGCATGAATGCTGCTCCACCACCTGATCTTTCAGTCTTGTCAGCTTTTACATAAGAACAAAGTAGTAAATTCAATTTTACCTAAAAGCTAGCAAGATTTCTTAAAAACATAGTAACCAAATTATAATATTTAAATTGGAGGAAGGTAGCTTTAAAAACTGCTTAAATCCCAAGACTCATGCAATACTACCTTTCATTCAAAAGACACAAAATACTTAATCATTCAGGAAAAAAGACAGAGTCAATAAATGTTTAGACAAGTGACATTATTTTGCCCCACATATGAGACAAAATTAAACCAAGCATTATTTCTATTGTCATCTTTCACATATTACCATCTGAGTTTCACATATTTTGTTCTTTAAAAAAATAAATTTAAGAATGTGATAAAGAAATCCTCTCCAGTCAAACTGAAAGACTAGGGTGGGGTTTGGGTTTTTTTTTTTTTTTCTTTTTTCTTTTTTCTTTTTTTTCCTCCTGGCAGCTAGCCAGTAAGAGTCAAGCTGAGCACATCTGAGTAAATTTTGACAGTTGTAGCATATCAAATTAATTTTTCCATGCTCTTTTGTTCACAACAAGGTTTTTGCTAATTGCCAAAATATATGAAAATTAAAGTCTGCACATGTCTCAGTCTCTGAGGACCTTCTCTTCTCTAGCAAAAAGGTAGACTATGGTAGAGCTAAAATATTAATCCACACAGAGCACTTTACATTTTGACATATTAACTGGAAGAATTAACAGTTAGTAGATAGTTTCAAATAATAATCCTAATCCACATGCATAAAGGCAAAAATCAAAACAGAACCATTATTAAACATGCAAATACATCTTATTTGGAGGTGCTGCTTTCTGTTTTGTTTCCTAACATAGCAGGAATAGTTGTTTGCCAAAAAATTATTAGGTTCACTGCTTGGCAACCCTCATAACAGTAAAAGATATTCTAAAAATTAAGAATACAGCTATACCTCTACTATAAGCCCCTCCTTAATTTACTCCCCCCCTCAAGGTGGATTAAAAAGTCAAATTTTTGTTTCAAAGCTAGTAAATTTGAAGACATCTCTAAATCGGTCATCTCTTTACCTCCCTTTCTCCCTCCTCCCCCAAAACAGAATTTATTATTCATAAAAGCCTTCTAGTTTGTTGGCACAAATCCATTCCAAAAGGTTCATTATGAAATATTTTATACAGTATAGTAGTTTTCGTAAGATAAAAACTAATTTGATAAACTTTGATTCTAAAAAAAGTGAACTCTAAAGAGGCTTGTACCTGTCATACACCCACTGAAACAAGCTATTCAGTTCAGCGAGCTATGCACAGAAGAGATGAGGAGCAGCTGGAGTAGGACAGAACCCTAAGGAATTCCACGTCTTCAGAAACATTAGCAGACCAAGGCAGAAGGGAAACTCGTGCTTCATCAGTTGTCACTTGCAATGTAGTTAAAGATTTACAGAAAGGAACTCTGCTCCTCATAATTTTAACAAGTCTTTTGGAAAAAGCTCAACTATTAAAGTGGCAAAGTTAAAAGACAGAAACTCAAGATAAAAGCCCCAAAAAATTCATTTAATAAAACATTTTCTGGTAGAAAAAATAAAGCAAAAACACATATCTAAAAGTGGGAAGAACATTCCATTACACAAAACAGCCAAAGCTAAATGCAAGATAATCCTGTAGCAGGAGTTACATTATTCATTACAGTGGAAGAACGACTTTATCAATGCATGAAAAATATTACTTCCTTGATGTTCAAATCTTTATGAAAAACAAACAAACAAACCTTTGTTCTTTTTCAGAAGAAACCCCCTCTAAATCCTTAATCATTTTGAACTGCTGGATATCGTTTCCCTGAACTGCCATTTGCAAATGTTGGGAGCTTTTGAGAAACAATATTGAAATCCTGTTGCCAGATGTTGCTTAAATGTAAGTGATACCCAGTTTGTGAAGAAAACAGTAGGAAAATGCAGGACAGGCTACACAATGTCACATATAGAATTTAATTAATATAAACATACATATAAATCAAAGACCAATATCTATCACCATTACTCAAACTTTACAGAATTTTTTTCACTTTCTCGCTTTTTCAATTTGATGAAGAATACACCTTAAAGGGTCAGGACTTCTTCTCGCCATACACTGGACAAACATAACCGAGGATATAATCCCTATGTAAATGTTTACAATGCTTCAAAGAAATACAACGTACAGAAAGAATAATTGCAAAACAGGAAAAACAGTACAACTCTGGTATCAGTGCATAGCACTGAAGATTTTGAACTATGACAAATACCTCTTTTCAATAGCAAACCAAAAGTTAGTAAATACACTCTGTAGATTAAATCTTGCACCAGAAATACAACAATATTGAGAACAATGTAGAAAGATTTCAATTCTTTCACAATTGCAGATTGAAAAATCATGCAAAGATAATGGGGGAAGGGTCTTTTCTACATTTGAAATTAATTTAGACTGAAAGAGGGCATAAATTAGAAGAGCTCCCATTTAAGAATCTAAACAGGCAGCTCTGTTTTACTCAGATCTATGGATCTGAGTAAAAATGTAACATTTCATTCAATATAATGTACTGAACTCAAACACACATAAGGAAAACTCTTCCCTCTTGGTACAAACTGTTTGCAAGAACTTCCTACAGAGCCAATTTCTCAGCAAGAAAGAAAATGGGTAGATATGTGCATACTGCAACAAATGGCCCTTGCTTTCCTATGGGTTTGTCTCTTCTGTTCAACAGTGGGGTCTAAATGAAGTTTTCATGTTAAAACACTTGAGGTCTTTCTCCCATAGGTAATCTCTATCAAGTAATATAGCTCACACAGAAGCCTGCAATGAAATCCTCATTATTACGTACAATCACAAAACTTAAAGGAACTGGATCACTCTGAAATGATCTAACAGGTTCAAAAGCTAGTAGGGAAGAGGGGCCAGATGTACAGGCAAGCACACAACACAAACACTCTCTGTGTGCACCTTCCTACCCACACAGCAGAATCACGTAAGCCTCACTTCCTATGGGAACTGAGCTAAAAAAACCCACTTTATCTCAGATACTCTTTACTGAATAAACATATCTATTCCTCTACCAGAAATGTACTTTCTGCTCTCTTCATTACTAAAAACTGAAATGCAAGAATCTGAACGCATCTGTTGCATGAACCTCGAATGTCAAAATTGTGAATGGCGTGACAGTGTCAGGCAACCTTCCAGGAACATTTAAGGGGATAAGGGAGCTGCAGTCTCTCTCCTGCCAGTGCATGATGTTGGCATTCCCATATCACATGGAAATGTTGAGGCCAAGCATTTACCCCTCACATTCAGATCAGGACAATAGCTATCCCTGACCTCAACTACAGTATAATTTTGTTACCTGCACTTTAAAAAACTTAGCTTTGCAAGTTTTAATACATTTTGACACAAGGTGCACTGTCAGTAACTAGAAACGCATTTGCCACCGTTAAATCATGAAAACAAAACAAAAAACCAGAAAAATATCATTTAGATGAATAATGAGCCTATAAACTTTTATGACACAAGATTTACCCAACTATTAATTGGTTTAGAAAAGTCTTCCATAGACATATTATTACTTTGTTATTTATACGGGTAGTCACACATGCATTTGAAACATCCAGGAATGGCAAAAGTTACAGTGATTGCTGAACCCAACAGGACACAAATACATATGTTGAGATGTGCCATTTCCTTAACAAAGTAATAGTGATAACATACTCATGAAGCATAAGCTGAGGAGTGAGCATTTTAGATCCTCTAACAAACGATAAGCCATGTGTGTCAGACACTAAGACATTACAAATGCTAAAGAGCCCTAAGAATATTTTCAGTCAGTCTTATTGGCCTCGCAGGTATGGGCTTTCCCTTCTGCTAAACACATTGTCCAACATTATCAGCAATCAAAGTACATAAATATTCATTCTATATAATAATTAAACAAAAGAGAATGTGTATTTTGTGCACTATAAAAGTGTTCTGTATGCTCTGTAAAAATGTAACATTTTGACAGTTTTGTAATGATGTCCATTTGAGCAAGGATCCTATAATGAAATCAAGTTTCACTTAAGGAAAAGAAAGTTACATGATTCAAATATAACAATAGAACTTAACTGTATAAAATAACTAAAATATACTTTGCCAATATTTCTCATCTATAATAATGTCAAGCTCCTTTTTGATCAAGGTTTCCCCCTGTTCCCACCACCACCCTAGATGGGTACTTGTACATTTAAAGGAGTTAAAACAATGACAAACACATTTGCAGGAAAATCAAAGTGCTACAAATTGAGGAAGGTCAAAAATATTACATCAGAAATGAACTTTATTCCACAATGGCATATTTAAGCCTCAGTGTCACATTTCAATAGAAAACAGTTGAATAAATTTTATCAGTTTTTCAATGTAATTGCCAATATATCAAGAAAATGCTTTAAGTTTTGCTCTATCTTTTCTGTATTTTGAGTTGCACAATATTCCTAAAATACAACTAAAAAAAGTTGTTTTAATATTTCTTAAAATGAAGACTGAAAATATTTAGTAACTCTATTAGTTTTTCTAGCTATGTTATATCTGATCTTCATAAGAAGCCATGAGCAGAATAAAATCCATTACAGAAAACTCCACAACAAAAATATCCTTCCTATTATGTTTTCCAGATTAAAAAAAAACTATGTTCACTTTAAACAACTGCACAATTAAGATTAGTGCACAACATGTCTGTAGTCCCAGATTAGACAAAAAGTTTTTTTAAACTTTGGGCAAGTTCCAATTTTTTTCCTTCATCATATCACTTTGTGGAAAAGTTATAATGATGTGCATGTCAAAGCTGCATTTCCACACCTGAACATGTTGAATATCTTTAGAATTAAAATGGAACTTGTTTTCTTGAGTTACAATATTTTGGGGGGACAGCAACAACACCACTTAAGAGGTCACATCATGACATACAGCCATCACTTGCTTAGTAGCTTATAACTTGTTTCAAATGTTTATCACTGGTTTTGTTTGTTTTTAGGACAAGCATTACATTCTGAAATAAAAAGAAAATATATAAATACTATTAGACACAAAACAAATGAAACCAAATAATATTTCCAATGGTATGAAAATATACAGAAAGCGCCTACAGGCCAATTTCTCCATCATCATTAATAAAAATTCCTGCTACCTTCTCCCATCATTCTTCTTCCACTATTAGTTGAATGGATCCAAAATAGTTTTCCAAAAAATACTTTTTGATTCACAGCTAAGATCCACATTGTTCACACTACAGCTTTTCATCATTGAATAAACTTTCTTGGAAAGACGCTATCAATGCCCTTCCCAAGGAAGTTCCTGAAAAACTTTCATTACAGCTTCTAACATTACTGAGATTAGTGCCATGCTGTGATATCCATGCTGGTCATAACTATATACGCAACTACTGAATCTTAAATTCAGAGTTATCATTTGAAACTTATAATGGTCTAAGGATGTATCCTATTTTCAAGCTATATAGCTTGAAAATATATTCATATGTTTTATACCATTATGACAAACTATCTCAGGTACTAAAAATCAAATAACTAAGGTAGCTTAATGTTCTTTTGGGGGCTAATGAGTAATTTAGTAAAGCCACTGCAGTGGGCAAATGATGCCCACAGTAACCTAATACTGTTCCTGACTCCACTCCATCTCAGATAACAGCAGATTATGAATCAATCCTTATCTGCTGCAGCAGAAGGAGCTGGACAAGTTTAGGTCTTTTTACCATAAATCTGTCATGCTTAGTCATATATCAACATGCCCATTATCTAATTGACAAAAATTCATGAGTCAGATGCATGACCTCTATAAAAAGAGACAAATGTAGCTTATCAAAAGGTAACTTAAAAGAAATTTTTTAAATTTCCCAAGTCTATATGGCAATACAGTTTTAGACTGAACTGTAATACAAAAGGTCATGAATTTGGTAAGTGGATAAGTACCATATTCAAAACTGTGGTGTTCCAGGGGGCAAGGGGACACAAGGCTTGATTTAACATCAGCTGTGATAGCTAATGGCCTATGATTTCAATACTCAAGCATATATTCAGCAATTCCACTTTATGATGTTACTCTAGACTGAGTATGTATAATGACTGTCAAAAATATTTGTTCAGTGAACTACAAGATTGATTGGTAATTGAAAATTTTATGTGCTCCATCAGTTTAACACGCTGAATATGGAAGGAAAATTACTGTTATATGCAAGAGAAAGGAAACTACTGCGTTCTTTCAGAAAGTGCTCACCATGTTCCTTGGCTGGGGTGTTCCTTGTGGCAATAAGAAACAGTTGTGTCCTCAAGTCACTTTTTTTTTTTTTTTTTTTTTTAAAGACAGACTGTTCTTTTTCCCTGAAGAGCTTACATTCAAGACTGTTTGCTTGAAGTCCAGTACTAAGCTAAGAAACTGTAAAAAGAATCACATAAAGCACTATCCTTTTTGGAGATTACAGACACGTATTTTTCATTCAGATGCAATTTGAGTTGCATATTAGAAAATTATGATGACAAAGGCTGAGATTGACAGAAAAGATAAAACAAAAATATTTTTTCTTTGAGAAGACACCAGCTGGTACTTGGACAATACCAAAAGTCACTGCCAGGCAGAAACAAGTTCAGAGGTCAAAACCAAGTGCCAGTAGTGCTATCTTGAACAATAACCACTCTACTCAAAGAATGCTTCTGCTAATACATTAATATTACTTCTGTGAAGAGGAAAAATACAGACTGAACCTCATAAGATTGCCAGATGTCCTGTATAATTAAGATGACATGTTTTAATGGTCAGATCTGTGCCTTATGAAAAGTACATAGGATATGGCTTTTCCCTGTATTTCTGTGGTAACAGCTGTTTTTCCAAACACGCAGAAATCAAAGTTACAGAGCATTCAGAAAAGTGGTTGTTAAGCTGATAAACTGTACTTTCCATGCACAGTTAATCAATGTATGCACAATTTAGTTCTCTGACATTGTCCCAGATTTTAACATCTTAACTCTGGCAACCCTCAAACGCTGCCAAAATCCTACACACAAAGAGCGAGCTTGTTTCAGTTCCAGATGTGATTGTGACTAAGGAGCTGCTTCTGACCTTCCACCCTTCTCCTGCTGACCTTGGCAAAATACTTGTAAAATGGGACTATTTATATTTATAAGTTGCTCTCTCATAAGTGGTTCATTACTGCATCATCAATCTGCATAGAAAACAATTACTGGTGGATTACTGATGGTAAAAGATGCATGTTTGACTTTCTTTTTATAATATTAACATGTAAATGCTTGAATCAGACTGCTAGAGGCTGGTGGGAAAGGCAAAGAAGTCAGACTGTTGCGAAATCAGCATACTATATAGTAAGCAGATAAAATACATCATTCTAAACAGCACATTTATACTGATATAGACAATAAAAGGTCAGAAGACATGTTCCCCCCCCMCACAATTTAGAAAAACTTGAAAGCCACAGGAACAAATAACAGAAATTGCCTGCTGCTACAGTGAAGACTGCTCTCCAGTTAGTGATTAGTTGGACTTCAGCAATTTTAATGTAACCCTTCAGAATATATTTAAAATGGTGAAATCTTCTGAAGAAAAAAAACAGCTAAAGAGACATTCATCATCAGTTTAAATCTGTTAGCATGTCAAACTAACAGGTCAAATCAAGAGGGTAGATATTATGTTAACTGAACCTGTATTCAAACCAAAGATAGATGCTGAGATTCCTAATGTTAATTTTGTGATCCATTTAAGTAAACCCATTTAACATTCTCATATGTGTGCAAGCAGTAGCCCAGATTACTTTGCACTTTCTTTACAATACTATAAAAAAATCTCTTGGAAATTAGGAATAAATTAATAAAAGCACTAAAAATTTTAGAACTACTCTGATCTTCTGAAGCAGTCTGGTAAATCTTAATCTCTGAATATTTACAGGAAATATAAACCTCATGCTTCCAGGAAATGTAAATTATGCTGTTTCTCAACTAGTAAAAATTTGTGATGTAGTACTTCAGCATGATGGTTCATACCAGGCTGATAATACATGACTCAAGATGTGCGAGCTGCTGCAGTTGCACATAAAGCTGAATCTATCCTAGTGAAGTGTGACATCTTTGTAATCATTACACCATCTCAGACCCATTCATTAGGCAATTACTGTGTGATATAAGCTGCCACTTGTCAGCTGCTTTAGCTGAAGCCTCTTACTGTTTTTAAAAAACAAGATACTTCATGGTATCACCCCTCAAAGAAAACACACTGGGAATATATTATTACCCTGGGAATAAAAGCAAGTCCATAGGCAATTATTGCAGAATAGCTGATGTATAGTGATCTAAACACCCCATAGTAACATACCCACATGTCTAAATGATTATGGGATAAAAGATTAACATAGATAGACCACTTTAAAAGTAGGGAAACAATTCAATATTTCTTTTTATTCCAATCACTGTGTGACCTCATATGTTCTTTACTGTAAACCTTCCAAAATGTGAATGGAATACAGATTAATTATCTGATGAGTTTTCTATAATGTTCAAATTAAAAACAAAAACAAAAAGAACCCCCCAACAAACCGAAAGAATCTTCTCCAAGAGAGAGGAGAGCATTATTATAAATTTTTTAAAGACAGAACAAGACAGAAAGACAATTGAAATAGACTGGTTTTCTTAAAAACATTAGTGTTTTACTGTACATGAGACTCCAATATTTAAACTGAAATATATGAAAAGCTGACGTACAGTAATGGACAATATACATACATTCGTAAAAGAGATGCATAGCACAAGCAGCACACTTCTGGAAATCAAAAAATATTTTGGTTAATATTTTAGAATCACAGCATCACTGTCACATGCTGATATTTTATAAACAATAATTTTAATGAGTGACAGAACTTGTTTCACTGCAGAAGAACAATTGTTTAATTAGTTGTGACATTCCTTTTTGGTGACATTTGTAAGTAGTCATTCATCACTGATTGAAGAAAACTGAATGTATTTTTCAAAATTCTGCATAGGAAATACATACCTGTGAAATTCTCAGACTCATAAGGTAGCCTCAGATTGGACGTAATAATTATTTTTATATCTATATTAGCATTATATTTTCTAATTAGAAGAAGAAACATACTAACTGTCAATACACTGAGAAGGATTAGTTATGAGGGATTTACAGAGGTATTCCTATATCTAATAATACAGAAATTTTGCCATACTTGAAAAACAATAGGCCTGGTCCATAGGAAGAGTACAATATTCCGCTTCTTTGTTATTCAGTGTATGGCCTCATACTTGCTGAATGCTGTTCAAAACCACTCAGATAAATTAGTTTACTTCCTCTGGCTTTGGTATACTGCTTGTCACAATACCACCTGAATAATTCACAAACATTTTTGCAAAATTAGTTGCAAAACACTCATATTGGAGTACTTAACTGATTAGTAACTGAGGCAGAAAAAGATGAGTTAATAATCTTGCTAATTTTAAGTGTCCAAAAACTGAATGTTCAGGTTCTTTCACCGCTTGTATAGATTCTAGACATTCAAAGTACTTTTGATTGACTTTGGCTAGAGCTAAGACTGCTTAGCGCTATTGCAAATCAGATCCACAGTTTCGGGGGGGGCAGGTGGTCATAAAACTAGTAGCCACCTAGGAAAAGTTAGGCTGAATGTAAGTACATTGCAACCATTGTTACAGAAATGCTCTTTGATTGCTACTTTGATGCAGATCCTAAATATTCATCAGGAAGAAGTTGATAGCTGTTTCTCCTCTTCTGGATTCCCAGATTGGCCGCTTCAATAAACAATCATTGATGGTATCTAAAGATCTAGTCTAAGCATCCCACACTCATGTAAAATATAACCAGTTTACATAAAGGTATGTTTCATGAATGTAGTTTTAAAATTATTAAGGTGCCACAAAACACAGGATCTCTGATGGGAGAACTGGTCTTGTTGAAACTTAAAAAAAATTCTTAGCTATTTCACAGGAAAAGTGATAGCAGGGGAACAGAAAAGTGCCTGGAAAATTTACATCTAGTAAATCAATCTTTAAGCATAATGCAAGGCTAAATTTTGAGCACATTGTGTTTGTTGAAGATTAAATCTAATCGCAGTACATCACAACAGAGTAGGAGTAAGTGTTTCCATAATTATCCATATGTATACTCTGTTGAAGACATTCATATTATCTGTACAAAACATTTATTGTTTTAACTCAAATGGTCTACTTCAGTATTCAGTAATAACTTTTGACAGGATCTACATTGCATAGTAGTTTCATGAAGAGATATTCATTTTAGCTTTCCAAGATTTTTATACTTTTTACTAGTATTATATGTAATTCAGTCTATATGTAACTCAGTCTTTAACAGTTAAAATGATACCAAATCTAACTCACTATAGTATCATCTAACATCTCACAGCCAATCTTCTAGATTCCTTAAACCCGTAAGTTTTTCACTAACCTTAAATGCATAGATGACAACTTGTAAAAACAGCAATATTCTTCTTTCCTTTGTTCTGGTGATATTACATTAAGCAGAAGTCCTGCCAAAATTTAATGAAGCATTTCTTTATTGAATGGTTTTGAAGATGGCTTTTGCAGAGTTTGCTGCTGTGTTATCTCTACCCATAATGCCACTATTAATCTGTAACTTTCTTGACAAAGCCTGGTGTAAGGGGCTACCCAATTTTTACCCTATGATACCAGTTACTATCTAGTATACTACTGATGCTATGGAGAATTCCTGTAGATCTTAGAAGCACATTTTTCTTTTACAAAATGTTTAGTAATGCATTTCTTGTGGTTTAGTCCATGAAACTTGCTTCAACACATTTAATAGTTACTGAAGTTATTAGCAAGCTTTAAAAATGAAGTCTGAAAAGAGACTCTAGCACCTCAGTCCAATGGAAGAGGGTGACTTCTAGCAAGACTACTTCTAGCAAGTGACTTCTATTCTGCCAGATATTAACCTGTTTAAGCACTGAAAGCTCAGCTTGTTGTGTGATCCAGCACTTTTCCTGCTCCAGGTTTCTTCTGCTGCATGGTTCTTTACTCACAAAAAACAAGATTCTCTAGTCAACTGGGAAAACATGCATCACATCTTTCTTCAACAAGTCTACAGAGTAGTAAGTCATGAGGATCTCCACAGTTCTCTGCAAGTTTACATCCCAAGAAAAGAAAGATGGGACATGTAAAGATGTCTGGCCAATTTCTACTAGCATAGAAGAGCTAGGAATAGTAGTCAAAGGTACTGTGATGTTTCTAGTTTATTTATACAAGCTAGCAAGGAGTATGTTAGAGAACCCTTAGCAAACTGCAAGCTGGCTAACTTAGGTAGTGCTAGCTCAGTAGCCACAGTGACTAGAGTTCAGTATTGACTCTGTACTTCAATATTTGCTCGGCTCCTTGCCCAGGATCCAGAGCCTGGGCAGAATTCTGTACTACTGCAAATATGTATTAGCAGTACCTGAACTAGTTAGCTATGTCTACACAAAATTTCATACCAACAGGTACAAAGTCGCATAGGATAATTCAGTTTGGAAGGCACCTCAGGAGGTCATATAATCATAATATGTCAACAGTAGATGTTTTCTATGAAAAAATAAATATCCTCTATCTCACCCTTACCTATATTCCAAAAGTATTAGCTGCAGATTTTATTTCCCATCTTGAGATAATTTCCATTTTAAGCCACATTTCTGTAAGGTTTACAACTCCAGCAGTTAAGTTTTATGTCAGCTATGGAATTCCCTTGTAACGGCTGTAACCCAAATACGGATAGCAACTTTTAGCCATCACAATTAGTTTGGGAACCACTGCTCTACAGCAAGTAAGAGAGTCAAAAGTTTGATCAAAAAGAATGCTCAGTTTTTTAAATAAGGCAATGAAGCAAAGCTGTCAAGAGGAGAAAGAATGACTAGGGTTCCTTTGCAAAATATGCTACGCTATTTTGTTCAAGGTGCAAAATGTTAAAGTGATTGCTGTCAACAAAGAACAACTCAGAAAGAAGTCAAAATATAAAGCCAAACTACGCCCAAAGACTAAAGTAGGAATTACTATACTTTAGCTAAAACTAATTCTTTCAGACATCGTGCCTCATTTATTCACAAACCTTTCCTTTTTTGGTAGCCATAGGTGAACTAGCCCTCATGTAGGTGCTTATTATGACCTATAAAGACAAAAAATACCTTCAGCAGCTGCATCCATGTATACTTGATTTGTAATTTTATAAAAGCATCTTATCAGTCAACTCTCCTATTAATTGCTGTACAATACATATTAATCAAAATTAAGCTATATCTATTAAAAAAAATCCTTGCCTTTCAGAACATTTCTGAAGAATTAGCTTCGTCTTTGTTTAACTGTACATCTAGAATAAAAGCAAAAGTCACAAGAGAAGCGGGGAAGAGAAATTTACACAATCAACATTAGATCAAAGATATATTTTCATAATCTTTGTATAAACAATGAGCAAAACAACAAAAGTCTACTGTTAGCCAATCATCAATACAGTATTACTCTTTCTAGTATATCACATATCTTCCCAATTTATTCCAGGTCATTACTAAAATTTAATTTTCATGTGTAAATGAGGAAAATCGTTCTGAACATTTCTGTTGCCTGTATACTGCTTTTCAAAATTTCACAGTTATGGTCACCAGTTTAAGATGTATTGAAAAACTATGAAAAAACACCTAGATGATAAAATAATGCAGCATTAATATGTTAGAATGCTACACTGAAAACATTACATTTTCAAAAGTAACACTGGACTGCTAATAATAATCCATGAAATAACATACTAAAAATTTAAAAAGAATTAGCATCAGTATTGCTGTTCTAGTGAGAATTTCTCAGTTTGTCTATTATAAATTTACTGTGAGACAATTTTGCATTTGAGCCCTGTTATAGTTTCACAGACTGACAGAACATACAGGATGGTAACAAAGGAACCTGAGATCAGAACAGTTACTGTTCATTGTACTGCAGTTAGGAAATATAATAAAAGCCTGTTGCTTTGTCTCAGGTTAAGGTAATTATGGTTAAACTACAGGTGTTCTTAAAAAATTAATTTAAATATTTTATTCCCTTAAATCATGGAGAGATTATAGTACTTTTAAACTGTTTAACAAATTAAGTAGGTTCATTTTTAGAAAATTCATTATAGAAATTAGATGTATTTTCTAATACCATCCCATAGCAACAGCTTATAAAATTTAGAACAGGATTGCTACAGGATAAGTCACAAAAGACTTTGTTTCTTTGTTTATACTGCTAACACCTAACCTAACAAGGAAAGAGTGACCCTTGCTGTCTATATTTTTGGATCTCTGCTGGGGCTGCCTTTTGAATGGAAAAGTCTGTGACACTGACAGGTTAATTTTTGGCATAATCAATTTATTTACAGAAATATATAAATATATGTGTTCTCTTTGAACACAGTAGAACCTACAGCACAAATACTTGTACAAACCCAAATCCTATGTCCAAGTTGCAGCCATTCCTCTGTAATTAGGCAAAGACTGTTATACTAATTCCAAGTCATCTCGCACAACACAGTATCAACAACTAACTTTCCCCTGTAAAACAGAATCATGTCATTTCTTACTGAAAGGATTTTTCCCCTGTTCCTTTGTACCCTTTTTTTTGCACAAAACAACTGCTATCATTGATTAAAACTTGAATTGGCATCATCCTGCAGCAAAAATCCTAATGGCAGATCATTATCCCCTTCAAGGAAATAGGATAATTATATATTACTACAATATATTCACTCTAAGAATATAAATGAAGTCAGGAACTTTGACATACCAAGCTATTTTCTAAAATCACCTTTAAAATTCTTTTTAACAAATTATTTTCACTGCTAGATGTCATTTATATTGCTACATTGAATTCATGATTTTTGCATATTCTGCCCAATGAACTGGTCAGTAGAAAGTTAGACAAAAAACTACTTCATTTTTTCCCCCCCATGATCTTTAATGCATTTAATTGCACATTAGCCCTTGTAATATAGAGCAAGATGACAGGCAGCTACTTATGACTGTTCTTACTGATTTTCTCCTGGTGTGGTGTTCCTGGGGACACTGAAATAACAGGTAGATGCTAAGGGCAGGTGCAACAAGTTCTAATCCATTTTACAATCCCCAAAATCCATTTAATATGACATCTTCAAGTCAAGGACATAACAGATACTTAGCTGATAAGAACAGATGTTGAACTCCATCTCAGTCAAAGTTCTATTAGAAACAGAATATTAAGGACCTCGGTCTGAACCATTTTTATGCTTTTATACAAATGAAATTCACAGCTTCACCATTTGTTTAAGAATAATTCACTGAATTAGATGTCATTTCCTAAGTCTTCTTTTCTTACCTTTGATATTAAAAGCAGGAGAAAAGAATTTTAAAATATGAAAATACGGTTAAAGGGAATAAAAAAACAATAAAATCTAGAAAAAGAATTAAGGGCAAATCAGTCATAACACCTGCAGCTACTTAACTCTTTTACCAACCAGAATTCAAGTCCAGTATATTGYTCTGAATAACGGAAGTATTGCTTTGCAAAACATGCTCGCAGATGACACCAAGATGGGGGGCACCAGCTGATACACTCGAGAGCAGGGCTGCCATCCAGAGGGACCTAGGCAGGCTGGAGGAAGGGGTCAGCAGGCCCCTGATGAAATTCAGCAAGGACAAATGCAGAGCCCTGCACCTGGGAAGGAAGAGTCCCCTGCAACGATACAGGCTGGGGACCCACTGGCTGAAAGGGACCGGGGATCTTGCTGGACGGCAAGCTGAACGGGAGCCGGCAACGTGCCCTGGCAGCAAAGAAGGCCAGCAGCGTCCGGGGCCGTATTAACAGGGGCATGGCCAGTACACACTCAGCACTTGTGAGACCACACCTGGAGCACTGCATCCAGTTTTGGGAGCCCCAATACAGGAAAGTCATCCATAAACTGGAGTGCGCCCAGCAGAGGGCCACCAGGATGGTGGGGGGCTGGAGCACCTGCCCTGTGAGGAGAGGCTGAGGGAGCTGAGTTTGTTCAGCCTGGAGAAGGGGCAGCTTCAGGGGCACCTAACAGCAGCCTGCTGGTGTCTGCAAGGAGGTCATCAAGACGAAGGAGCCAGGCTGTACCCAGTGGTGTATGGCAGGAGGACAAGAGACAATATTGAAACAAGAGAGGTTCAGAATGGATATCAGGAAAAGCTTTTTCACCATGAGGACAGTCAAGAAGTGGAAGAAGATGGAGCAAAGTGCCCAGAGATGTTATGCAGTCTCCATCCTTGGAAGTTTTCAAGACCAGACTGGATAACATAATATACCAGTACAGGATATGTAAAAAGATTGAAATGGACTTTGAGACAAGTGAGACCATCACAACAACCACATTCAACATGGACCTTATTCAGCTTGATCTTTTCACCTTTATACTTGCTAATATTCTCCTATGATCCACAGCAGGGAGTTGCAATTTTTTTCATATTGTCTAATTTATGTTAAATTGGAGCAATTATTCTTAACTTTTATTGAGTTCTGAAAGTTGTTGCTTCTGCTCCTCAATCTGAAGAAGAGATTCTATGCCCCCAAAATTGTCTTTTTTTGCAACTGGGTCTTAATAAATCATCCAATACTACTACTCCCTATAAACTTTCTAGTGTCTCTCTTTGGACCACCATGATTACAACCCCACTACTATTTCCTTTACATTCATACAAAGATTTTTTTTTTCCCTAAAGGTAGTATTTTATTCACTGTGGATGTGTTGCAAGTATAATCAAGGACAAAAAAAGTTATAAAGGCTATTAAACCAGCTACACTCAAATTTTATTTAGTATGAAAGCATACAGCAATTAAATATTTTGAGAGCAGCATTCCAAATTTTCCAAATGTATGTGCTCTAACCAAAAAACTCTTAAGTAAACATGTTTCACTTGATTTGGAAATTATGTGTCTGTTTTCATTTCTAGTAGTCCTATTTCTAACCTTCAAATCTTACCAGGTATGTAAAAGCTCTATGCTATGACATTTATGCTCCTTTTGCATAGTGTACTTAATATGATAATTTAAAAGAGGAAAAAGACTACCTCTCTAAAGCAATAGTGAAGAGAATATATACCCTTCCCTAGGGTCTCTTGCAAACTAGACATTATGGCATATGCAATACAAGATACAACCGCTAATCAAAATAAAATACAGGAGAAAAAGTATGACATTGCAAACAGTATGCACACTTATTTAAAGAACAAATGTCTTTGGCCTAATCTAACTACATACTTTCGTCTTTTCTAGGAGTCTGCCCACAGCAGATAAACACACAAACCTTCTTGTACTGCACCAACTGACGTCAGCAGTCGCTTAGAAACAGCTTTTGGTGCAAAAGTGGCAGTACCGAAACTATATTTACAATTGAAAAAGAATGACAGTATGCAGGGTTCACCATAGCTTCAGGAAAAGGCTTACAGAATTACAAACAAAAACTACAAAATATCTTTTCTAAAAGCTTCATTGGATTTTCAAAGAATGCTGATCTGCTTAAATACCTTGCAGCGATTGCTCCACCAAAAATAATAGTAATTTATTTTTCCATATTTTTAATGGTACAATTCTCCCCTCCCCCAAGTCATCAGTTTTGGAATGCAAACTTAGAGCTTCTTTCACTTCTGTTTAATCTGTAAACAAAAATTCAAATCCAGTAACAACTTCATTGGGTAACTGTTTACAAGGACAAAGCCCTGTTGTTCCCACAGCAGGAAACAAAAGATCTCACAAAACAACCTGTAGCTGTAGAAATAATCATCCTGTCATTAATTTCTAAATAATCAAATGTTTAAAACGTCTACCATTTAAGGAACTTACAAATGTTCCAGCTTAAATAACTCAGTACAAAAATTACTATGAACAACTTCAAAAATAAACACCTTAAAACTGCAGAGCTGCAAAGTTGTTTCCCACAGTTTACCAAATAAATGTATAATTTTAGTTAGCGAATTTTGATTTTACAGTTAGCAAATTTTGAAATGTTTGAGTTAAAACTGTATATACAGTTTTATTTATCAATCCATAACAATTTACTACAAATAAAGCACAGTTTGAGTAGCCTGATGCTTTCCATTATAGAGCAGCGTTTTATAAAACTTATAGCCATTTCCAAATTGTAAAACACAATTTTAAAATTTCCAGGCCAGATGCCAGCTGTTCTCCTTGTTTTTAATTACTGTGAAAAGTTTGGCTATTCTTTAGACTAATTCTAAAGGAAATACATTTCGCTTGTATTAAAACCACATACAGTATGTTATGGCAACACACTTTGGCACAAGCTCTCAAAAACTGAGAGCAAGGCACAGGTATCAAGAATGTGTTTGTTACACACGTGGCAATCTATTGAAATTTAAGAAAAAGCTTCGCATATTGTATACACGTTAAACAATGTTGTTAAAGTTAAATGACAGATTTAAATATTACACTTGTACTGGAAGTTCTCCACCTTCAGGCTATAGAAAGCAAACAGTTTTTCTTAAAGCTGGGCCTATTAGGGACCCCAGTGCACTGTAATGTTAGCCATTGTAACAGAGTCTGTACCTCATGTGCTCACAGCTTTCTCCTGCTGGCTCTAAGAAAACATGAAGGAAGAAGCTAAAACTAGAATGGCCTGGAAAAGGCCATTGCAGAGAGAAGAACTGAAGAGTATGAGTCAATATTATAAAAAAAAAGAAGCTTATTTTCACATTCTTTTGATATTTTTCTGAGATGAAACCTTATGTTTAACAATATTCACTTCCAGCCCTGAGCTCTGGCTTCTCTGACACAGAAAGTTATGCATATATTTATTACAGGTTTTTTTGTTGTACACAGCACCAATACAAAAATTGCACACTCGGAGTGCTGGATCTCCCTCCCCCTTTATGCCAACATAAGAATTACTATTAATTTGGAAAGGATTGCTGGCAC
>NW_020447275.1:2046440-2071801 GCF_003343035.1 Apteryx rowi | reverse complement strand
CCACCATTCACATGCAAAACAGAAAAACCATCTGAAAAACAGTAACCAGGGATAATCCACACGTTTGCATGTCATGAACTTAAACTATTTGAAACAGTCTTACGCAGTTCATTCCCAATTCTCTAAAACTAAAAGAACAGCAGCAAGTAACAACATGGTTTCATTCATCTCATAGTATTTTCCTGCTACTGGGAAAGGGACAAAGTCATTCCTGTGATTCCAACATATCCCATCACACCTCTCACCATGACAGCCGAGAACTGATTTGCCAGCTTTCTGATACCCCTGGGAAACAAAGCATAAATTTTCTGCTACTGTAGCTGGAAATAATCAAGGTGCTGTAGAGAACAACTGCCTGTTTCAACTGTTCTATACTTGGAGAATTTTTGAGGGGATGGAAAAAGAGTTCAACAGTGCTTCAATGGACAGCACCAGCAGAAGATTCTGTTGTCCAAGGGTCACTGCCGGTAAACCTCCCATGCAGAAACATTCAGAAGCCATTTGGGTATCTTTTAAATGTAACTTGTGATAAGAAGCAGAGACCCAGAAGCAAATACCCAGAAAGTGCCTTTACATAAGCTTAGATTGACAGAGAACCTGTCAGTCAATGCACTAAGCATGCATTTGCAGACTCCTAAGTTAGAATTATGCTTCTACAGTGCCAACTTTACCTCATATGAAAGTAAGACTTACTGGGAAACGGGGATGAGTAGGTATTCAATTTTTTTATTGTTGTTCTGATATCTGGTCTTAGGAAACAGTAGTTTTGAATAAGTATCTTTCTTCAGAAAAGTTAACTAATTACATTAAAAAAATAAACTCACTGCTGAAATAGCCAACACAAAATTTAAACATATATGCCACATCACTTGCTAGCAAAATGTGAACTTTGAGATACAATGACAAACATACTTCACTCATTCATAAGTTAATTTTCTTAGAGGAAAAAAATACCTTGGAACATCAGAAAGACTGTGAGGAAGAACAGTGGGAGTCATACTTATTAAAAAAAACTTTTGGTTCTCTGGCCATTCTGAGAAAATAAATTCAGTATAAATTCATCCTTTCCCTAGGAAGCAACTTTCTTTGCTACATCTTTTTCTTTGATGTCCATTTTACTATTCAGGGTTCCAAAGAAATAGGTTGTGACCTACTCTTCTACTTCTTGATATGTACAAGATAAAATAAAAATGACACAGCTTGCTTTTACATCCCAGCAACAGCAGTGAAGCATGTTAAGTCAAAAACTGTTCAAAAGCTTCCTTGAAACAATGGCCATTGCCCATCTTAACTAGTAGACTAATTCGGTTACAAAAAAGGTTGCAGTCTACTGTGAGAGGCTCATAGCATAAGCAAACTGGCCAATAAATGAAACAGCATTTCATTTATCTTGGAACCATCAACACTAGATAGTTTACTGTTCTTCAGTCTTTAAGCAGTTACAGAAACCAGCTAAGTCCTAAAACATGATAGGAAATACGCTGTCATGTTGACCTTTAGAAACTCATCTTTCTAAAACATGAATAAAGCATGTCAGTGGGGAGTATCAGAAAAGCAAATGCACTTTTTCAGAAAAAGGGGTAAATAGCTCTGTGAAAAGCACAGCTGAGGAAATCCTTATAATTTTAGTCTTATGACTAGATTCCCTGGCAACTTAGAGATGCAAGCTGTAAATGCCCATTTTCCTATTTAGGGTACTCATTCCATCTGTCTTGTGTGGCTTCTTCTGCCTTTCTCTTAATGAGGGCACTAGTAGGCTCTCTCCTCTACCTGACTTCAGATTTTCATGAAATTTACAGGAAATTTATTATTTAAGATGACTATACTCTGTCAAACTTCACTGAAATAGTGCAAAGGATTCAAAAGATACTAGGGAGGGATGATTACCTGACAAAAAGAAATTGTGTATGTGTGCACACTATCATATACACATGTAGGCACACCCATATATCAATTTGTATATATTTTAGGAGTGACAAAACTCTTGTGAAGGTACCTATAAATATTTACGAAATGTTAGGCCATAAGTTAATACAGGGTTATACTGTCAGTAAATTAACCTATAGAGGTACCACCAATTCAAAAAGAAAGAATAGTCACCTTAGAGGTCACAGGGAAAACACTAGATTTCTGTGGTAAGGGTATAAAAATTCCTTTAAAATTACAAATATTTGACAGCGTGGGACAGTGTCTTTTATTAGTATTTAACAGGAAGATAAAATAGAAGACAAAAAATTACCTCTTAAAAGCTTTCTGTCTTGTCAGGTAATCATTTACATAGCTAAAAGATGCTTTAACTTCTTGAAATGACTGCACTTTCAGATTTAGTCCAAATTCAGCTCTAAAGATAAAAAAATTATCTAAAGGAAGCTCAGCTTGGAGTTTACTAAAATGAACTGGTTAAGACCAGAAAAAGCTACTTAGAAAAGAAATGCTAACTCATTTACAGAATGGAAGAGTTAAAATTGATTTACTCTTCAATCAACAATAATTCATATCAGTGCTTGAAAAAAGTGAGGCTGAAACATTATTATAAACTCTGACTGACTCAAAACTGACTCAAACTATTACAGTCTCTAACATTATTATAAACTCTGACTGACTCAAAGACTGACTCAAACTATTACAGTCTCTATCACTCTATCACACTTAAACAGTCTTAATTGCCTCAGGACACAGAAAATAAGCTCCTAAATAGAAAATGTAGTTTCTCAGTGTGTATAAATGGTTATTTAAAATGGCCACAACTGATTAAAGTGTATGGTATGCTCCTTTGTTTAAACGGATCATGAAACTAATCAGAATACTAGACAACATGTTTTAAATATTGAAAGATAAAAGTTGCAAGTTAAGATGTTAAGCTGCCCATTTCAAAGGTTTTGGGAGATATTTTTGACACTGATAGTTTTGCTAATTTTGAAAGGTTGTGTAGCTGGTTTGAAGTTATGAGATTTCAGTGTGAACGTACATGGCACTTTACAATATTTAAACACAACATAACAAGTCAGTGATTAGATCCACAGATCCAAGAATGGGGCGGACAAACAAACATTTTATGAACATTTTACATACTACTACTCTTTTGAATGAAACACTTCAGAGACTCTGAAATCACTTCTGATTGATGCATGTTTGGGACCCATAGACAGCAGGGTAATCTTTACATTTCCCCAAACCACACAGGACTAACTGAAAAAAAAATAAATAAAATCAGTGCACAGTACATTTGCATGGGGAACAAAACCTTTAACATATAAGGAAGAGAATTTTTTGACTTGAGACCACCAGATAGTGCTGCATACAGAGTAAGGCAGAAAAGCTCAAATTAAAATTACCTAGTCTGGGCTTGATTTGATTCCCTGCCAGCATTGAGCATTTAAAGAAAACAAACTATGTTTCACAGAACACTCAACTTCTGACAGTACACCAGCCACAACAGAAAGTTTTGGCAAAATATCTAAGCATCATAGGCTACTGCTCCAAAAGTTTAATTAATCAAAAAGATTAATGGCAGAACAAAAATCAACACGAACTATCCACTCATATTCACCCAATTTCCTGAGTGGATTGCACAGTATGCTACAAGTTGTCTCAGTTATAGTGTTAGCAGTATTAGATATAGCTGTTTTAAAACTATCACAAACTATAGTCACTATACCTCTTTTCTAAAAGTGCCATAGAGTCATTACACCTTTCTGCAGTCATTATAATGGATGATTGCTAAGGGATGCTCTTATGCTCTTAAAAAGTGGTTCCCAGAATTTCTTGGTCAATTAATAATTGCCCTCTACCATTTCTAATAATGTTTTCAATTTAAAAGTTGTTTTTTTTTTTAAAGCTTTTCAGTACATTTCTGAGAGCTAGCCTTACTTATTAAAACTTTACAGGCAAAAGGTTAGGAAGTCCAGTGATAGAGGACCCTGCACATTCTTCATAATTCACACAGCACTGAAGAATAGATTATCTTGTACTGTCACAAACCCTCATTTTGACATAATCAGAAAAAGCGTTCTGACTCCATCTTCTGGCTAGGCATAATTGGTATGCAAGATAAAAAAAATCAAGCAAATTACTGATTAATTTAGCCTGATGATTCAACTTATATTAAATCAAAAATTGATTCAACTGAAATAACATTTAAATTTCAAGCTTTAATATTGCTTTTTGTTATCCAAGCTTGTTTCTTTGTTATGTAATTCAAGTTCTCTCTCAGGTTTATCATTCCTTTCACTTTCCTCCTACATCTCCTGTGCTTTTGAGTTTAATCTTTGACACATTCATAAAACCAGTACTTTTGTTAATATTTTGGTTTAAAAAATGCAAACTTAATCAAGGGTAGATTTCTGCTTCTTCTTCCTGGACATTACATTAAAAAAACAAACAAAAAAAATCAAACAAGGTGATGATAAACTCTCCTCTGTATCAGAAAAACATTATTAGTTGCACAATAAAAGATCTAATGTTTCAGATTTCATGAAAGAGCAAAGAAAAAAAAAGAAATTTCAAAGTGGCAGGACTGCAGATGTTTCACAAGATTTTCTCTCTGATCACAAACTACTAGCATAAGGCAGGACAACACTCTCAAAGTTTGCAATAGAAGCAGATATCTGAAGTCATTCACATGTACTCCCCAATAAATGAATTATTCTAAAGCTGAAATCAGAAGAATGGTGCATCTGCCTCCATCTCTCCATGGAGAGATCATCTCTCCAGGAGAGCAAGTAAACACCTCTACACAATAAACATACCATAGACTAAGAGTGACTATAAAAGGAGTAAGTAACACATGGTTGGACTGCACAATTCCGTATTATAGAAAATTGCAAACCTGACTGAGGCTGGCAGGAACAAAGTCATGGGACCTATTTGTCTCAAAGTTCAGTCCAAGTTTGAACTATTAATATGAAACAGTGCTTTTAGTCACATTTTCCTTTTTCTTGCTGTCATATACCTGAATTTTGACAACAAGAAAATTAAGAGCCAAGGAGGATTACTGCAAACAGTTAGATTGAAACTTCTTTACTGTAACAACTTTATTGGAAACTTCAAATACCTGCAAAAACAGGCAGAAAAATTATCAAAATACCTAAAAGCATCAGTGATGGACTGCTATCCTTCCTGACTCACCACAAGAGGATCTCTGCTTCTACATTCTAGGATAATAGCTTTTTTCCATTACCATATTACATACATAGTCCTATAGATTGAAGCACAATGGATCGCTAAGAGTACAAGACTCATAAGGTGACTCACAATAGTGTCCTTTACCAGTTCATTCTGTTCCCACACATGAATATGGTATGATTCTTTTACCATATAATCTTAAATTATTTTTCAAAAGAGTTCTCTGCCCCATTTACTGTACAAGTCTTTACCTTAGAAATCTAAATTAGACCTTTCAATTGAAGGACTTTGTGAAAACTTTGTATATAATATTGTATGTTGCACATTTGGTATCCCATCCGACTGAAATTGCTTAAACTGCTTAATACTCTATATTTGAAGTACCTGTTGCCATAATTGCAGCTAACCAATACTGAAGCACTCTGTTCATTCTTCTTTTACTTTAAGCTGACAAATGCAGAATATATAGTTCACCCAAGACATAGAAAAAATGTAGAAGCCGGGGGGCGGGGGGAGGGAAGGATGATATTTTGACTGATTTTTTCAGAGGCTCTAGCATCCATTCTTTTCACCATAGTTTCATTAGCTCTAAATCAGCATAACTCGGCATTGCCACAATAAAGCAGCAGTCCTGCCTTCCACCAGCTGCTTATTCCCATCCCTGTGTCACTCCCTCCCTGATGCAGCAAAAGCATTATTGCTGACACATAGCAAGAAACTACAAAAAGAACTGATTAGTTTTAACATGGATTAATTCCCCAATTTAGTTCACTGCATAGTCTCATGAATGCTTGGGTCAGCACAAAGAGGGACCATGTCAGGGCAGGAATGAGCAGACAGTGGTAGGAAGGACCACTCCTTTCAGTGGAAATGCCATAAAGTGCTCAGAGAATTGCAATATTTGAGTAGAGATATTAAGATTAGAAAAGGTATGTCCACAGGTCAAAAAAATTCCCTTTCTGTGACTACATAAAAATTAGTCTAAACTGAACACGGTTTTTAGCATCAAAAAACTATTACTAAGCATACCCCAACCCCAGGACTCAAAATTTTACTGAAAACTTGCATTGCAATTGTACCTCCCAGCTAACAAAAGCTACTATTGCACCACATATTTGAGTCAATTCTGCCATTGGTACAATCAACAAAACAGAGATAAAGGAAACAAATCAAAATGTTAAGGAAGAATGGGGAAGGCTGGAAAAAAAATAGAAGATATCAGAGACAAATACGAACAAGTCAGACTATTCACATCTCCTAAATTATTTTCTGATTTGGGATTCTTATTTTCAACTTTCCTTCAGTATGCAAAAGTGCAACCTTCTGTTGAGCTGGCTGTCTCATGCTCTGCTGTTCTACTGACAGGTCTATACACTTATTATATTAAATTTTCCTAATTTGTTCTATTAGCTCAAAAATTTGAGACACTATTCTTTAGATCAAAAGGTTGAGCCTGGCAATGAATATTTAGGTTAAAATGTTCAGCATTCCAAAATTAAAAAAAATGAGAGGTATGGAAAAGTTACTGATATCACCTGAGCTTAAAAGCCATTGAAGTCCTTGTCTCCAGTGCTTATCTCAGCAAAAACTACTCCTCTAAATAGCTGCTGTACACAGAGGACAACCTTTTAAATTGAATTTTTTATATAGTTATTATCCCAGAAGAAACATGTAGTGGGATATGAAGACTGAGCAAGAAGACCTGCAACTGTCAAAGGCAATGAGAAGGAGAAATGAGCTCTCTATTCCACAGGATTTTAATGAACTGTTAAATTCTATTGATGAATTGAGAAGTCTAAAATTCTGGGTAGATTCCAAACAGATTGAATGAAGGCTGACACTGAAGAAAATGGGAACAAGTTACTTGGACACATACAATAAACTGCAAAAATCACAAAATAGGAAAGGAAAACTTGTGACATGCCAGCAGATTTTTAAGGATGGCTAAGGCATGTAATTCCCTCTAGCTTTTATCCTCTAAAACCCAAAATGAACAAAAAAGCCCACTGACAGGTTTACTGCAGGCTGGAGTTGTGATCTCCCAGGGGTGGAGGTACAGAGAAACTTCATATTCCAAGGAAAGCGGCAGATTTTAATAGCAGGAGAAAAGGGCTAGCAAACAGAAACAAGTCTGCATCACTTTATTACTCTTAATAATTATGTGGAAATAAAACAAAAAGTTACTGGCAAAGACAAAAAGAAAAATGAAAAAAGGCCTGGAAGAAAATTATTCAAATTAGACAATGGGAATATTATGAAGTTCCATCTGTCTTAAGTCATTTTAATGATCATTTAAGAAATAATAATGATCAGAAAACAAAACAAAACCTTTGTATTGCTCAGAAAAGCATGAAAATATTTCTGACACACAAAACCACTATCAACACAAGGTGATCTGACTGCTGGCTATTTTAGCTACATATATGAAAAAAATGGACTGTCAGTCACTTTCTTAGTGTTTTCAGTTGTATTTTGTAAAAAATACTGCATCGTGTAAGAGTTACAAAGAACAATTTACTGACTTATATGCCCCAGTAAGAATAACAATCACAAGAAGATGGAAGAGACCTTTATCCCTTTTCTCTTTCTTTGTGCCCACCTACCTGACTGGTTCTAAAACATACAGAAAATACAGTATTAGAAAAGTTGACTTATAAAGTCAGGAGACTATGACAAGTATAAAACAAGCACCCAGGAATCTCATGGGACTTCCAGGACTTTGCTGAAAAAAATAAGCCCCCCTACCATAACGCCTCAAAGATTAAATAGCCAAATAGCTTCCTACTACTACTATCCTTCCATCTGTTATCACAGACTTATCTTTTGAAACATGCATCTATACCAAACTTATTCTGGATGAGAATATGAAATTCAGGAAATGACTGAGTGTTGTCTGTTCATGAAAACACTTTGAAAAGCGCTAACAAGTGCCAATTAAACTCAGCTAATTTGGCCCTCCTAGGTAGGAACAAATGAACTAGACAATGTTTTAAGTTAGACAGAAAATAAGAACATGATCCTATGATTCCCGTCTCCTTCATTGAAAAAGACAGACAAGGCTCACAGTGGGAAGAAATAACAATAAAACAAAATATTGAATATGTCTCATGTTACCTGTAGGCATTGCCCTACATAAATGGCAAATTACTGGACATAGACTCATGAAACCCGCTCAATCTGGTGACACCATAATCTGTATTTTACTGCTAGGAATTGAAGGGATAAAGAAGATTCAAGACAAAATTCACACTGATTTGAGATCACTGATTCCTATTTTTCAACACTTAGGTTACCTGTTTATCAGCCTTACAAATTTAAATCCCAATATTCATTGATTTCAATGCTAAAACTTTGTAAATTGCAATTRAGCTAAATATGAATGCATATCAAATAAAGCACATACCAAATGGTGGCCACATGTGATGACATGTTTTAGTGAGGCTGGATAAATCAAACAATTTTTACTATCAAAGAGAGTTGTTCTTTCTTTAGAATGGCATCCAACTGCTTTAGCCACAAAAACAAAACAAACAAACCAAAATCCCCCCAAACCCAATCTTTCATGAAAAGAATAGCAAGAACCCTGCAGAAAGATCCCAGGCTGGGTAGACAGTGATTACAATTTGTAATGCAGCCCCAATGACCAGATAACCATAGATGATGCTCAAGTACATTGTGAAAAATGCTCCCTAAAATACTGGATGCTAAACTCCACAGCCAAGTTAATCCATCATACACGTGCAGAAACAATATCCCGTGCAATCTTTCCAAAACTTGTATTCACTTTTTTTAATAGCTTTGCATATAAGCTTTAGATACTGACACAGCTCTAGCTTTTGATCTGATGGTTTGGTTTTTTTAAAACAAGGAAAGAAAATATGATTTTATATGGAAAAATACCAAAATAATTTGATAATCCTCGTATTCAAATATTTCAAAAAACTAACTTTTTAAGCTTCAAACACAGGAATATGCAAGTATTCTGTATTAACCTTGGCACTTCAACAAGTTTAGCTTGTAACTATGTACTATAAAACTAGTCTGTTAAGCTCTAAGTTTATTTATCTGTTTGCCTGCGTTAGATAATTTTTTTTAAAGTAAAACTGCAATGACAAACATTCTTGGTTTAATCTATTGGTCACTGCAAGATTTTTCCCTAAAAAAAATAATTTAGCTAGCTATAAGGCAACACTCATTAACAACATATTAAACCAGTTACAGTGAATTTGTTTATAGTTTTGAAGTTAAATGTAGAAGAAATCATGATTTTCCGAGATAAAACACATACTGCTTTCAACACTAGCTAGTTTATATTGGTGGCTAGGTAACCACTGGAAGTTACTGAATTTTAAATCAACATATGAAAAAGTCTTTAGAAAGAGAATCTGTTACTTTTGAGGTTACACCTTAAGTAACATTCATTTTGAAAAGCATGTTTTAATATATAACACTCCAAAACACGCAAGAATACTTTGGTGTAATTGCTAAAAAGGTGGTAATGTACGAAGTGATGGTGAAACTTGCGCAGTACTTTATTTTGGTAAACAGGGTTGAGCACTTTTGCACAAATAGGAAAAATTCTATTGTACATCTTTCAGAATCAAGCACAATTACAAAATTCTTTGGAAAGGTAGGCTGGAGAGTTTAAATACTTTCAGTTTATCCAAAGTAATATTTTGCAAATTCTCATGATCGCCATAGCCACAGTCACAACAATAGTTTGAGATGAAGCCAGACTTTTCCTTTGTTACAGTCAAGTTCAGCTTGCAACACTATCAAAAATAAAAGAACTGTAAGCTAATTGCTAGCAAGTATGACGCAAGCCGTTTCCTCGGTAACAGCCCAAGTTGCTGAAGTGCCTGATCCAGCATTTCCTCATCTGTTTGCACTCACACCAGCAGTCTGACAATGTAGTCACTGCATCCTGTTTCACTCAGCAGCCAGCAAAACATACTACAGTTAACCCTTGACTAACATCTTTACAGTTAACTTCTCATATCTATAAATCAACATTTATAGCAATATTGTATGTATGCATTTTTAATTTTCTTACACATTTGCAATAGCTGTGTACACTGCATTCTTTTTAATCAAAAAGAAAACGATGCGAAAGAACATCTTGAATATAAAACCCCTACATTTCAAAACAACCAAAACAAAAATCCACATAAACTATAGAAAGTATCTGCCATAAATTAATTAAAAAAACTTTAGTCACCTGCAGATTTTATATAAAACAGCTAAATAGCAATACCTTTGTAATTTTATAATTCCAGAATTTTCCTGATTTTATACAATACTTAAAATTCATTAGATACAAACTTCAAGAGAATTTATCAAACTACTTCTCATTCACACAAAATAGATGTGTTCATAAATAAATCAAGAGAATGTCTTAAGTTATAACAAAAGTTACTGTATACATAGAGAAAAAAAAAAAATCACATTTTGACCTAAAAAAATAGAAAGAGATAGTGTGGATCTCATCATTGCTGAATTGTCTTTCACAGGAAGTGCTGATTCTGGAATAATATCAGCAACAAAATCACACATGTTAATCAAAATATGCATGTACTGGTCTTTCTTATTATATGTTACACAAAAAAAGATTTAGATGATTTGGGGTGGGGGGTTATTTTTAAAAGCTAATTTGACTTTAGCCATTTCAGGACATGAATAAAAATGAAAAGCTATTTCCAGCACAGACCTTTTACATGCTGACATCAATGCTCATCCAATGTAAAACATAACTGCTTTCTGTACTATGGGATAATTACAGGGCACAAAGAAGCAAAAAGGCAAGATTAAAAGTCATATTCTTAGCATAAAAACTCTGGGTAAGGCTTCACCAAGGAAAAATACGCATGCAGTTTAGTGATGAAAATGTCTCCCACCTAACTGCTCTCTACAGTGCAATTTTAAGTGGGAAATCCCCAAACTTTCTAGAGCATACAAAATGACAGCCAGCTAGACTTGTCATAGCAGTTTCCTGACCACTAGGAGAAGCAGATATCAAAAAGGTGAAGGCGCAGGGAGCAGATGATGTTAGCGACTTATTTTTACTATTTCTTTCACACAGTCTTACTCATTCCGGAAGCTTAAGTTCATATCAAGTTCATATCAAGTTAGAACTGCTCTAAAACATTCCTGATTTTCCAATAACAAGAAGTCTCATTCTTTCAAATATATCATGGATTCTCCAGTTTCTTGAGACACCTTTGTGCTCAAATTTAGTATGTTTATTTATCCACAGTCTAAAAAACAAAATACCAAGTGTCAGGCCAAAAAGCTCAGGTGTACAAATGAGTGGCATGAAATAAAACTCCAAAGAACAGTATGCAGGTATGCACTGACAACTATGCTTATCTAGAAAACAAGAAACAAAAAGGGATACCATGTTTACATGATATAATCAATGCTCTGGTTTAGTTAGCAATTAACTACTTGTTAGCATTTCAGGGATTTTTTCCCTCTAAATGGAGGTGTTTCAATCAGCAGACTTTCCTACTCTGTTAGTATAGTTTTCCACTGCATCACTTTTTGGATTCTTCCCATACACCTGCAATCCCCTTTGTTCTGCTTTTGCAGTACCAGTATAGTAGGCAGGAATGACAACCAAGGCAGAAGAAAACTTGCAGCAATAGAGAAAAGGTGTCTATTGGTGAAGAAAATTTTCTTCAGTTGAATGGAAAACCAGCTAGAAAAATACATAGGAAGTAGTCTGGTACCTGATTATTGAAATTCTAAGGAGATCGAGGAGTTTCAGGAATGAAGAGGCAATGACAGGCAGAAAAGTTGTGATGATACGAGGTATGTTGAGTAACCTGTGGGGGAGGAAAGCAGGCCAGCAGAGACTAGCGAGACTTATGTTGTTGAGTTACCCTGGGATCCAAATGCTTCCCATTCCAACTCTACTCAACTATGGATCAGGGAGTCCTTTGAAACCTCTTCTCCAATCTGTGAACTGTTGATAATAATTTCCTTCTCCTGGCTCTCTAAGGTATGGGTTTTGTGGTGCTTGGTTATGTGACGACTTCTGGTATGCAGTTCAAGGCTCAGGCAGATTAGCCAAAACTAGAATAGATAATGGTTGCTGAGGAGGTCTTTGATAAAAATATTTTTTACATATCTGGACTAGAACCAAGAAGTGGATGAACATCCACAGACAAGTTCTATCAGAAGGCACTAAAAATGCTCACATCTAAACATGAACATAGGTATCAAAAGACCTAACATTTGAATTATTTAATAGATGTATAGCAAGACCATCTTGTATAGAGGGTTAGCCTCTATGCAACACTTGGAAGTCTATTCAAATATCGATGATTAAACGTCCTTTCCCAACAGTCAGAATTGTTGTCTGCTTTATAAAAATCGACTAACTATGGAATCTACTAGATACACACTTTCTCCAGCTCTGCCTTTTGGTATACTCTGACTGGGATGTGAAAAGGAAATTTAGCTCTGTGGACAGAGCTAAATAAACTCCCAAATGACATGCATGTCAAGACAGAGGCAAGAAACACTCTTTTTGTCTCTGGCTTTTCTTGGCTTATCCCTCTTCACGAAATCTGCAAGGCTACCACTGCAGAACATCTCAAGAAGTGTAGCAGAGCTGACAGGAAGAAAGTGACAGACCTGGGACACAGCTGGGAAGCTAACAGACATGCTGAGTCAAAGCATTACTCGAACTGGAAATAAAGTTCAGAATTTTCCTCAAAAGCTCTGCAAAAGTCTAGTTTAATTTGCCTGCCCTGTGGAGGCAAATAAAACTCAAGACAGCAGGATGCTGTAAGCAGAATGAAATACTCAATTAAATTCATATATGAACTTCAGTAATACAAAGATCAGGCAAAGTTTTTTACAGGACTCTCATATTCCAGGAAGGTACCTTTAAGGATACAAAATCTTCAGTGCTTTCCCATTGCCTTAAGTATAGAGGAGAAATGGAGTAAGATGTTTTGTATTTATTTTTGATGTGCAGTTTATTCCCCATTATCATTAGCCAGCTACCTACTCTTGCTAATAAATACAGCACTGGAGCTAATAACCCCGCTTCTCCCTCCCCACTTGCTTACAACTGGAAAGTGTTACGCCAAACAAGCAAGATTGCTAAAAGCCTTAGTCTTCTCCAAGCAAAATAAAATAAAATAAAACTAGAAAACCTTTGCCTCCTCTATCCAAGAAACAAACAGAATTGTTCTCAGCTTTAATAGATTCTCTGTAGGTAGCAAAGAACAGGCTCCTAGCTAGGAAAGTCTATACATTAAGAGCCCAGACCTTACAAATAAATTTGCACAGATAACAGGTATATGCTCATGAAAAATGAAGCAGGTGAGCAAACGCCTTGCATCTAACATGCAGAACTAAAAGAACAAAATGAAAAAAACAAAATTATAATATTATATATACACCAAGATAAATAATGAGGTTTGTAAGAGTATGTCAACAATAAATGTACATGTCTTTTCAAATGCAGTCTAGTTGTGTGCCATTTTTCAGTAATGGACATTTAATTGGTATTCAAGCATGAGATTCTAGAAACATTTTAATGTTATAAATGCTAAAGAAATATTTAATTCTACTTTATAAATTATAGGTTACCAAACATTCTACAGGAGTAAGTTTTTTAAAACAGTAATTTTGTTGATATGCTTCAAAAAAAAAGTGAAACATCACTTTTTCAGAGCATTTTTTACATCTTTGGTGAAGCTGCTCATAATTTTGAACCCAATTACATTACTGATCCTCTAATGCATAGAAAGACAGACTACACAGGTAAGAAGAGATGTTAAAATATTTTTAAAATTAGGAACAGCTAAGGACAGGAAAGGAGAAAGAAAAATGACATTTCAAAAGATAAAGACATGCAAGAAAGCAATTTACTATTTAATACTAATCTTCTGGAAAATTTTTTTATCTTGTATTTTGAAGGCCCAAATAATTAAAGAATCCTGTCCACCACTAGCTAGGTGGAAGGAACATAGCTTTAAGAATGTATTCCTTTGAGACTGTTAACACCTGCTCTAGAGAGCTAAGGTTATAAATTACATTAAGCCCTGTGAATTTTTGACAAGTGGGGCTATAGTCTCATTCATTAAACACTGTAAAACACACGTTCTTTTCCACTTGAAAGCTAAAATGCTGTGGTGACTCTAGGTAGCTTCCTACCAGGATACATGTTAAGGCAACTATAGAAGACTTACAAATCTTCAGCAATGAGATTTTAACACCAGCTAGTCTTATACAAGAAAAATGACATAACTATATACCTTTACTACTTAAAGGAGAAGTGTTACAGGCTCATTGTTAAAGTTGTACTGAATTTGCAGTTAATGCCAAGATTGTATCTCTTTATTTTATATAAAACAGCATAAAACTTTTCCAAAGTTGTAAGCTGCTTTCCTAAACAAAAATTAAAACAAAAACAAGCTGCCAATTTAATATGTACACATATAACATCAGTTTCTATTTAAATTTATCCTGAAGTTTTATCTTTAGTGATCTTAATAACGAGATGCACAAATTTCATATGTAAGCAGAGTTTTATTCAGTTTTAACAAGACTTGAGTTTGAAGTTTAGGGTCTTCTAAATGGTTTCTGATTTTTACTCTTCATAAAAAATTTTATCCTTCACACAGGGACTGAAATACTACTTTAATCTTGAGAGCATTTCACATAAGTCTGAAATAACTGCCATTGTCTCAGAGGGTCTGAAAACACAGGCTACCCTTAAAAGCAATAGCCAGCATCTACTGTTCATCCACACATCTAATAGGACCTCTGTTCATCTACTCATGTTTTCTTACCTCCATCTTGACATCAGAAAGTCACCTGCAAACCAATTCTTTCCAAGTGTCTCTAAAAATTTCATTCTTCACCATTGAACAAACAACTACCAGTTATGAAAAATAAAGCCACAATAAAAAGACTGGTCATTAACACAAAGGCTGTTTCAAAACCTTCTTGCTTAGACAAACTTGTTCAACCAGAAGCTCCAAAGGAAAAGAAAAGTTAGATTTTCAAAATTACTATGACAAGGATCCTTCTGTGGAAAATTAAAAAAAAGAAAAACTAATTAAAGGTTTTCTATCAGTACACAGAATAAATTTACAGATGCTTGTAATCAAAATATTTCAAATTTACAGATGCTTGTAATCAAAATACTTCAACTGTGCCATAACAGCACAAATGCTGTCATGTAGAGGATTTTGATCACTCATTTTAACTTTATATAGACAAACCACTTTAATCATTAGAAAGATCGTAAGCAACACTGACTTTTTACTATTAAAAAGAAAACAGACAAGAGAATGCCTAGATAATCATCTATGTGCTTAGTCAATTGAAATTCTCTCAATGCAAATTTCATTTGAAACTTCCTTTGCAAGTATGTTTCAATGATCCAGATAGGTACTATGCACTATGCCCCCTCAAAATGCAGAGTGAGTTAAAACAAGGACAGAAAGAGAACACACATGGGGTAGACAACACAAATTTGTATTTTCTTGCAGTGTATTTCATATCTTAACTCTGTCCTATACTGACATATTAGGAAGAACAAAAGCCCCTCATGTAATTAATCCATGTATTTATTTAACCCAGTCTATAAACAACAATACACAATTGATAAGCCTGTGTGGTTCAATGCATTTTTGTACAGATTCTCTCAATGGAAGCAGTATAACCCAGATCAACCTAGATCTCTATCTGGGCAAAGTAAAGCCTGCTTCTCAGACAGTCCAACTAGTCAAGTGGAAAAATGTGCTAATGTGGCTTTACTTCTTCCAATCTGAGCTAATTCATTCAGTGCCAGAGTAGATGGCATTTCACAGACACAGCAGGATTTAAACATTTTCAGCGTCCTAATCACACCTTCAAGTTCGAACACAGATTTCCCTCCCCTACTACTCACACGTAAGACCTTCGCTGCTTGTATCTAAGAAAATGTGGCTTAAATCAACTGAAACTGGTGTCCAGATTATGCAGGGAGGATAATTCTAAGGGACTGGAAATGTGTAAGACACTGTGGAATTGCAAGAATGTATATCAAAGAACCTGTGAGTGCATTTATGCATTATGCTGTATGGACGTCAAACCAAATGCAATTGAGGCTAGTGCAGATATTAATGAAGAAAATCACTTAAAACTTCTCTCAAATGCATTTTCTTTGTATAATTAAAGCAGAAGTATGACATTGAATTTTATTAAGTACTAATGATGTCTTATAAATACAAAGATCAATCCCTGCCCCAGAGGAAGTTCACAAAAAGTCATTTCTTGTCTATCCCTTGCAAAAGGGACAAGCTTAGCTTCCAGGAGGACATCCACTTTTATGAAACATATACACTGGAAGGTTCCTTGGCTACTGTGCATCTTTCACATAGAAGATAACCACTGATCCTCAGATATCTCTACATCAACAATCAAATGCTGAAAAACAGTAACTGTATCAGCAATTTGCTTGAGAGGATATAAGCTGTTCTAAAGAGTCAAAAGTACTAGGAAAACTCACTGATACCCATTCTTAAAACTGTATTTCTTATCTAATGTAACTTAGTACCAAGAAATTTAGAATTCCTTTAAGAAAATCTGCCAGACAGAAAGAACAAAACTATACTCCTGAAGAAGCAAATACCTATCGCCTAACAGTGTTCAGGAAATAGAACTGATCTGAAAACAATCTGTGATTGAATCTGTAACATTAAACTGACTAAGAAAAACAAAAAGGAAAAGACCTTTAGAGACACTAAATCTAAATATAGGCCTTTAATTTTAGGTCACATTGGAACAGAAATCATGCTAAAGATACAGTCTAGTGCAACTATAGAGTCTAGTTTAAGAATGCCCTTTTTAGCCTTTAATTTAGCTCCCATTGTGTTAAAAGTGTTTAATCTCATTTAAAAGAAAATGTAACATGACCAGTAATGAAGGTTAAAAGAGGCACTCTAATACAAGGATCACAGTGCCTATGCAGGGAGTCACATCTGAACTGTTATCTCAGTAAACTGATAAAACTTTCTTCTGCAAACCTTAAGTCTCATTCACTTCCAGAAGACTTTAGTCTGTATTATGAACTTCTGCTGATTAAATTATACTGACTGTAAATATAAATAGGCAGGTGTGACATAGGCTTGCTAGCAGGAGCACCTTACATTGGCACAATTGCTCCAGAGAGGGGAAAAAAATAAAAAGCACTGAGGTGGTTTGGGCATAATGAAAGTACTCACCCAAAATTAAACAACATGTACATTTCTCAGTTGCTATTAGCGGCATGGATATAGCTAAACCAATGTACCTATACTGCTAATTCATACCAAAATCCCCTGGAACATTCCTCACAGAAGCAGCACGATCTCTCAAAAACAGATCCAAACCATCCAAATACAACTTAATGTGGTACATTTTCTATCGTGTCTTGAGTATCTTAAAAAAAGGAAATTATCTAAGGAAAAGATAATTTTCACATTCCATAAAATAAGCTTTTATTTATCAAGTGAACAACAAATGGAACATCTGCTCCAAATATGCCTTTAACTTAGTGAAGATATTTGAGTTTGCACAAAGAAGCATTGAGGCCAGCACCCCCAATACTGGGTAACAAAACTTAATGGGGTTACTACTCAATTAGTCATTCAATTGGAAGTAATGGTCAGCACTGGTAGTCAAAAAGGTTGGGCAGGGCAGCACTGGACTTCATAAATACCAAAGTAGTTTGAAGTGCCAAATGAACAGACACACATACAAAAATTACTTAAATATCTGTGCCCTCTTCTGTCCCTCCTCCATTAATTTTACACTTGTTTCAGAGGAGCATGCTAAATTAAAAAACTATGAAAATGTAGGGATGGCCCATGAGAAAACAAACACATCAAAGCATACCACAGGTCAACAGCTGTCTTTATTTGTATGAATTACGTCCGACTCCAAAGTTGTATGATCCATTTTCAAGCACAGACTGCTTCTGGAAACTATACTTTTATTTTAACAGTCATTTAGTCATACAGTCTCTAGAGTTTCTGAAACACCTCATTTTCCTCATGCTCACCAAAAAGGCCATGCAGTTAAATAGGTCTTCCTTAAGGACAAATCTCTGACCTGCTTTTTTCACACTTCCCCTTCCCAAACACCATCATCCATTAGCTTATGTCATGCTATCATGTGACTTCTTAGCATTGGTGATTCCTGTCTGTTTGGAAGACTAATTTTCTTTTGGTTCCACTGGATCCTTAAAGTTATTGACTCTTTTTATGCTTTGCTAGCATTCCCTCATACATTACAAAGTCTGCCCTGCCCAGTCCAAGCCCTTATCCTTTAATTTGTCATTCCTGCTCTTGGGTTGCAGAAAAGTCTTTTTTATTAAAATGTATTGTTGCATCTTTCCATCTTGCTAAGCATTTCTATTTCTCCCAATGGAAAAAAGTCACATTGGAACTCACCTTCTCCTTTTCCCCTTGACTCTCACCTCAAACTATTTCTTCAACTCTCTCTTCCCATAGTTTTATCCTAGAAAAAATGGGTGAGATCCCAACAAATTACTTTATAATCTGGGCCTCCTGTGGTTTGCACTCCCTTCTCATTCACAAGCCAGAAGCTTCTCACCTGTTTTCCTCCACAAGTTTTTCCGTCTGTGACAGGAAAGATTACATTTTCCAATTCCCCTCTCTTTTCCTTTTCTTTGCATAGAAGCATAAGATTTACTCTTTTGCATCTTCAACAAGTATTTTATGAGCACTGGACTCGATAGCTCTACACTCAGTGATTTGCTTGAATGATAGCAAGGCTGCATAAAATTTTCACTTGTTAGGGGTCAGAAAACCAAAACAGGAGAGAAAGGAAAAAAAAAAAAAGGTTTCAAAAATTCACTTCCTAACAAAAGTCAAAAAAGGCACAGGCTTTAACAGAAATTTTTCCACACAGTTGTGGTATTCACTCATGACATGAGACACTTGTGGATTCTCAGGGTTCAGCTCACACTGCAGACTTGCCCTCTATAAGGACACCCTCTCTGGGGTTCCTCTTCTCTTCCTACTTATTTTTTCATAAAACTTGCTAGAATTTGATATCCTTGAAACTTCTAAGTCCCCCATATTCAGTTGGTTCAGCTAGTCAAGTTCAATTATTAGGATGATACTGGCAGGCATATACATACACACACATAGGTTATGTCAGCAGATGACACTTTTCCTATTTGACCCCTTTTAACTCTCTTTTCTTTCATATTTAACCTCACAGAACATACTGTTCACAAACCAGAGTCTAGACATAATCTCTTCCACTGTCATTCTAGACACTCTCCTGTGAACTTTTTGTTCCTAATCTCTACAATTTTCTTGCAGAAGTTTAAACATCTTCCTAGTCAAAGCTGAAAATTAGTACTTTATCCTGTTAGTACCATTTGACACAGTTAATCACTCTGTTGTTGGAACCTTCTCCTCTCCTTTCCAACTATCACTCCAGTCACTCCTGTAATAAAACATCCTCAACATCCCACCATATTTCTCCAGCATTTCCACAGCAGTTGTCTATGATGTCCTTCCTTTCCCCCTCTACATCTTATCTCCAGGTTAACAACACCTGCAGAAACATTCAACCCCCTTTGCTACACTGATGATTTACAAATACATTCCTTCACTTTTGACCCACTACTTCTGTTCAAAACAAAACAAAAAAAAGTTAAGTTTTGGATATCTAAAAACCAGGTTAAGCTAAACTCAGCTAACAGAATTCTTAATTGTGCTCAGCCTCCCTAATAACATCCTCTGTCATTTTCTGTGAACTACAGATATTGTAAAAATACATAGTAACAGGTAGCTTCTGCACTAGAAAGCTTTCAGCATTCTTAAGTACTCAGGCTGTAATAATTTGTTTCACAAATAGGAAGCAGGAACAGATATAGATTGTCTAAGCAAATGAAGAATTGCATTAATTTTAAGTTACATACGTATTTTAGACTAATTGAGGTCTGATCTGTCTAAGGCAATCCACAAAAGGTACAAGATAGCTAGGAACTGAAATTGGGGAGATCTGGGGTTAATCTAATAGCCTAATCACATGACAATTCTTCCTATAATTAACAGGGTGCAACATGAAAGTGTTATCCATGAAATATGCCAGCATTCCTACACCTTTGAACAGTAAGTCAGGTAGCTAGAAAAAGAAAAGGCAGCTCTGTTTGCAGACTGTTTTGGACAAATACCTCACATATAAAAATCAGAAAGACCTATTCTTTCTGCAAGGAAAAATATGCATTTTAGAAAGTTTTCTTTTTTTTTTTTGGACTCATCTAAGTTCCTGTGTATGACTTCCTACACATATTCTCTCTCAGATACCTGCTCACCTGCATGTTAAAGGAAAAAAAAGTTTTATTACATTATTTTTCAGGACATGGATTATTTACAAGAGCTGCAGTACTGACTAGCACCTTTTAGATTCCCATTCCTGAATTGGCTTTCATGGAGAAAAAGAAAAGAAAAAGAAATGGAGAGCTAACAGCCAATGAAGAAAAATCCTTTCATAACAGTAGGAGATTAACATCCAATTAACACATGTAATCAAAACACTGTCTTGCACAAAATTTGTAACACCAATCAATAAATACTGCAAGCATACTACTAATATGCAATTCCTCCCTAGGCCCAAGATGAACACTGCAAAAAGGATGCAAAAAGCCTGTTCACTGCTAAAATCAAGCAAATTTCAGTAAGAAGTGTTAATACAGTAAAGTTCAGAAAAGAAATAGCACCTGTGTAACTTTTTTTGTTTTAATTTTAGCCATATCACATTCTGATCTATATGCATTGGTATTTACATGTTTTCACAATGTTGTTTAGATATACCTACATAAAAATGTAAACATATAATAGACTTTTCCCTCCCAAACTACATTGTTAGCAATATGTACTGCAGGAAACACACACACATAATAAGAAGTTGCAGACTGATGGCTAAAGCAAGCATGGATTTCATACAACAGGTAAGAACAAAGGTAACTCAATTTAGCAACTTTTCAGCATTATAGTTGCCATATCTGACCAACTACGGAAAACAATGATTCAAATATTTAGCATATAGATTGCTCAAATCAGAAAGCATTTACAGGATCATGCTCATAGGGCCTGTTTCTACCTCTGCCCCAGAAAACAGTGACAGCTCCATCTGATTCCAGTGTGTCTACTACTGGTTGCATATACATGGAACTGCTCCCCCCTCACTCTCCATGCATGCAGATATCTTATAAATATTGGCTTAAACTAATTAGTGAAAAAAACAGTCAACCCAATATAATTATTTTCTCATAGTATTTAACTAGACAGAGTCAGGCATAATTTCAAATCAACAAGTAACTGAAAACTTATGGTCAATTTCCCTGTTTTCCCAAGAGTAACTCAAAGCTATATCTATCTTTGTTTTTACCTGCTCCTGCTTGTAAAGGTTCAATCCACATTAACAATCACATAAAATACATCAACTATAACCACTATAGTAACTTAGCTCTCATTTACCAAAATATTCATGCCCTAGTGAACTTATAGCACATTCCTTGTATTCCACTGATCTTTCTAACAATGCTCATTAAGCTTGTTATGTCTAAACACTAATATTGAAAAAATCATTACAAGATTGTATAAAGATCTGCAAAACATGCAATCAATTTTTAAAGAAAATTAACATAATAAATGCTCTCTGCAGAGCATTAAGTGCATGCTTTCCTTCTGTTTCAAGGAAACAATATAAAAAGCTTTCAGTGTTTATTCAAATAAAGTTGCACACTGTATGTTTACTTCTCTCCTCACAAACACAATTGACATTTTATCAGTTCTGCAATGTCTGATCTCTCTCCAAGACAGACAGGACATCAGAGGATTTAAACTGTATTATCCTTACAAAATCACCCCCAAACTATTGTATAGAACATACATCTATGAAGCCCATTTAAACTTTGCATAATAAAGCACAAATATTTACTGTAAAGCATAACAGACTGTTAGGAAAATAAAGTAGAGAACTTCTTTCTTGTTTCTATTTGCTTCTAGTGATTACGAAGATATCAAATTCTGGATGTCTACCAAACAGTTACATTTTATTAGGAACATGTATGATTTAAGTACACTCAAAAAAATCCATATGTTTAGTTATGGTTGACATTTATGATATTTCTTAAAGAATAGTTAATGCATTAACTTGAAATACACACCTGCTTTTAGAAAGTGAGCTGAATATCAAAGGAAGCATTTAGTAACTTGCATAAGAACAAATATCTTGTATCATTTAGAAAGGTTAATGAAAGCAGTTATCACATTTGTTGTTTTTTTTAATATCGCAGACAACTATGAGACAAAAAGAGCATTTACTATCTAGAAGGGAACACAGTAGAGAAAGTAAGTTATTATACAATATTCCCAACATATCTTAATTGGTATTAAAATATTTTAATGTTTGTTTCATAGTAGGTATTTAATAATTCAAAAATCTATTGAATGAGTTATTTCAGCATACTTGCACTTTAACGTTTTTGGTAAAAAACAACTACTGGTGGATTATTCTAAAGTATAAATGCCGGGGAAGAAACGCTCCAAAACTACTCCACTGTTTCAGATTCACCTCGTATTTCCTCAGAGCTATTTCATGGCCATCACAAGATGTGCATTATGGAATATATGTTAAAGCAGAATTAGAGAATTTCATTTAGGATCCATGAATTTCAGCCACAACAGAAGTAGATGGGGGATTCTGCAGCAACAATCACTTCACAGAAACCGTTCACTTGCACGTTTATTAAAAACGCTCCCCTTATTCTCCCTCCTATAACGGGCTGATTATCCACTTCCAGCAGCCTCGGGCCAATTCCATCGGCAATACAACTTGATGTTCCTGGAGTTCACGTGTAATTTCCCAAATATAAACAAACTCAACCCCACATGGGGGTTTGCACTACAAAAAACAAGACTCATTGAAAAGTTTTCCACGAGGTAGAAACCAACAGAGTTCCATTCAAGAAAACTGAATGCTTCGGGCATCTTTCCAGACTCTACTGAACAGCTCTCTCTCTTCAGTAAAAAGAAGCTTCTTAAATCAAATCAACCGAAACTTAATGTTAACCTATTTGGAGTGAGGAAGAGAAAGGTATGCGGGAAAGAGAAACAGGAGGCAGTAATCTGCAAGGCAGAAGGACAACCACCACTCAAACATCGCCAAAAATTGTGAAATAATATCCCTCAAAATCTGGTTTTTCTTTATCACTTGACAATAATTTTGTCGATAGAAAGTGGGAAGAAACTGCAGTGCCGTACAGCTAGAGAGCTGAGGTTTCTTCCTCTCGTAAAGTCTGCCAGAAGCGGAGGAGGTGGGCTTTGGAAAAGAAAATCAAAATAATAAAGTAGCTGATAGCCGAAGGTGCTTTTTTTCAAAGGAATAAGATAACATTTAAATATTTAAGATCGTACGAATAGCGAGCCAGCACTCTGTCCTACTGCAAACATATTATTATGATTTAGCTCCTATACAGACACAAAGGATAATACCAATTTTGCAGAACCAAGTTGAGGAACTAACACATGCTAAGGAATTAATATATTCCTCTATTCCTTTAACAGGAGTTTGACAGTTAGCAGACATCCAGCACACACATATACAGAAGTTAGGAAAAGCGAGTGGCGCTCATCATTCCTCAGAAAAGTTTCTCCCTCCACTTTTGGAGAAACTTACCTGCTCTCTGGAAATGCAAGGCAACGAGGGTCTCCTATACATTTTGCAGCTGCCATAGTAGCTGGCCGAAGTTTCCCCTAAGGATACGCAGCTAGATCGCCTCCTGGGTCTGATCACAGGCACTTTTTCCTCCACGCTGGGCAGCCGTGGGTGGTGATGCTGGTGGTGCGCTCCTCGGCTCTGAGCCGAGAAGATGCCGCGCTCCCAGCCGCAGAGTGCCAAGAGGCAGCCTGCCACCCCGACCAAGCCGGCCAACAGCGGTCTGAGGGCTGGGGGGAGCGAGTTAAGGCTGGTGAACGACACCAGCCAGACCAGGCTAGAGAAGACCAAGATCAGGAGACTCCGGCGTAGCTTCAGGGACCTCTGCAGTAGGGTCAGCGCTGTCACCGAGCCCAGCATTGTCAAGAGCCTGCCTGCAACTGTCTGCAGCTCGGCGGGGTCCTGGGACTCCTCTTCGCGCCCCTCCGCAGGCAGCAGCCACTGCAGCGCCACGAAGTCCCCCGAGAAACAGCAAACGGGCAGCGCCAGCAGCCACCAGCGGGTCGTGCCGCCGCCGCCGCCGCCGCGTTCCCCGCGCTTGTCCCGGGCCAGGTGGCAGGTGAGGAAGAAGAAGGCACACGCGATGCTGAAGAGGGGGCTGAGGCAGCGGGACAGGCAAAGCAGGGCGCGCAGCGGCCGGGGGCTCCGCCAGCTGCTCCCGTCCTGCTGGCCCCCGGTGCTGCCCCTGCCGGGGAAGGCCAGCAGCGAGAGGACGACTGCAGCCAGGGCGCCCAGGCTGAGGAGAGCCCGCGAGGAGGAGGAGGCGGCGGCGGGAAGCAGCAGCAGAGAGAGGAAGCTTTTCGGGGGATCCTGCCTCAGCGGGGTCGCGCAGCTCTTCACGTAGCCGTTCCGCATGCTCTCCGGGCCGCCGCCGCCGCCGCCGGCGAGAGCCAGGGGGGCAGCCGCCCCGCCGTCCGGCTGCTGGTAGTGCTGCGGGAGTTTGCTGGGTCCGTGGTGGGAGGCGGCCGCGGTGGCGGCTTCTCTCTCTTCCCTCATGGTGGTCGGGGAAACACGAAGGGGGAGGACGGGGGAAAGGAGCGGGTGGCGCTAGCTCCTGCCCGGCCGTGCCTCCCTCATCTCCTCAGGAGAAAGGCGCCGGGCTGAGCGACTTCTTCCCCCCGGGCGGCAGCGTCCAGACCATGGTGGGTAAAGACGGGAAAAGAGCGAAAAGGTAAAAGTCTTTCTCTCTCCCCTCGCAAACGGATCTAGCGAGAGGGACTCGCTGTCGCCTCCCAGCGCTCACCGGCGGCAGCAGCCGCTGGCAAAACCCCGGCGGGCGTGGGAGTGCAGCGAAGAACAGCCCTCAAATCAGTTAATCAGGCCGCCCGCCCTGCCCTCGCGCAGCTACGCACGGCGCGCGCCTGGGCAACGGTTGCGCGCTAACGGCCGCGCGCTAACGGCCACCCGGCAGCGGTCGCTCTCTCCGAGCGCGCGGGGTGGGGTGGAGGGAAAGGAAGGCGTTCCTGCCGGGCGCACGCCGCCCTCGCGCG
>NW_020447275.1:2017849-2046279 GCF_003343035.1 Apteryx rowi | reverse complement strand
CTAGCCCCGCCCCACCCCCGAGGGCGGCCGTTAGGGAGGGCGCCCCCCGCCGCCCCGCCCGTTTAACGGCCCCCGGCCCGCGCCGCSCCCCGGGGGGAGCGCAGAAATGCTGGGCGGTGAACAGCTTCGTATGCCTGTGAATATGTTTACATAGAGAGACTAAAAAATATATATATGTATCTCCTAACCCAGCACCAGAGACCTGTGTGCCGGCGGCTGGGCCTGGCCCCCTGCGAGCCCGCAGAGGTAGGAGCGCTCCCGAGCACCGTCCTGGCCCGCGCTGAAGTTAGTTAGAGCAGGGACAGCTGGTCAAACGATTTAGAGACATCTGGGCAGAAAAGCCGAGCCGTTCTTAAGGGTGGCTTTTTTCTCCCTTGGTCTTTGTTTTCTGTTTTGAGATACTGCAGAAAAGTTGACAATATGTGCTTGAAACAGCACATATAAAGGATCTCAAGGTATTTTCGCTTTAATGACCATCTCTCTGTTTTGTTTTTTGGTTTTTTTTTAAGCATATGGAAAATAAGTATGGATTAGAGCAATTTTTTACACTTTTTTTCAGTCTTTGTTAACTATGTTTACAGATTAGACTGCATTGCTCCACTACGTTTGATTATTTGCACAGCTAATCCCTTTGGAATGGATCACAATAATCATTTTGCACCAGACTATTGAAAGTGTTTAGACTGTTGTCAGTGAAAATAGGCAGCTAATGGGATTCTGAAAAAATGCCTGTGCTCATTCATCCTGTTTTTTTTTCTGTAACTGCTTAGCACTTTCAAAATTCTGATTATACCTCTATCTGTAGGCACCTCATTATCTAAACAAATGTTCTTTGAGTCTTGTTTCTACTTAATATTGCACTGTTTTAGGGTTTAGAAATTAAATTAGGTACGTCACTGATTACACTTTGTTTGGTGTATTGAAATAAGGAATTCTTGAGATGACTTAGTAGTGTCATTACATGTGATTTGCTACACTTAAATAGTAGTTAAGTAGCACTTTCTTTGGGGAAGTTATATTGTAACAGGAAGCAGTGCTGCATTGTATGGGCCTAAAAGTTGACAATATGCAGAACTCATCTAGCATTGTTACTGACACAAAATACAACATGGAGTGACAAAACAAATAACTTCTGTATATAAGAGGTTGGAAATAAGTAGTGATTTATTTTTTTAAAAGGTAAATCTAATTGATGAAGCTTTGATGTTGTTATACACCTTCCTCTGTTAGAAATACCCCTATGCTCTCTTCTACTGCTCCCCCTCCCAAAATAGAAATTCTGCTGTGTCTTACTGCCATATACTTGTGTGGAATTCTTGTTGAAAATTAGTTTTCAAAAGAAGAAATATGATTCTTTTTTTCCCCACCATTTCCTTTCAAAATTGTATTCTTGCATTTACTTCTATTCACATGTGATTAACATTATTTGGACCACCATCAAGTGTATATGTAGAAGTTTACATGGCTGGGACTTCACAGAATCACAGAATCGCTGAGGTTGGAAGGGACCTCTGGAGATCATCTAGTCCAACCCCCCTGCTCAAGCAGGGTCACCTAGAGCACATTGCACAGGATTGCATCCAGGCGCGTTTTGAATATCTCCAGAGAAGGAGACTCCACCACCTCTCTGGGCRACCTGTTCCAGTGCTCTGTCACCCTCACAGTGAAAAAGTATCTCCTCATGTTCAGATGGAAGCGTCTGTGTTTCAGTTTGTGCCCATTGCCTCGCATCCTGTTGCTCGGCACCACTGAAAAGAGTCTGGTCCCATCCTCTCGACACCCTCCCTTCAGATACTTGTACACGTTGATAAGATCTCCTCTCAGCCTTCTCTTCTCCAGGCTAAACAGGCCCAGCTCTCTCAGCCTTTCCTCATAAGAGAGATGCTCCAGTCCCCTAATCATCTTTGTGGCCCTTCGCTGGACTTGCTCCAGTAGTGCCACATCCCTCTTGTACTGGGGAGCCCAGAACTGGACGCAGTACTCCAGATGTGGCCTCACCAGGGCTGAGTAGAGGGGGAGAATCACCTCCCTCGACCTGCTGGCAACACTCTTCCTGATGCACCCCAGGATACCATTGGCCTTCTTGGCCACAAGGGCACATTGCTGCCTCATGCTTAACTTGGTGTCCACCAGCATTCCCAGGTCCTTCTCCGCAGAGCTGCTTTCCAGCAGGTCAACCCCCAACCTGTACTGSTGCMTGGGGTTATTCCTCCCCAGGTGCAGGACCCTGCACTTGCCTTTGTTGAACTTCATGAGGTTCCTCTCTGCCCACCTCTCCAGCCTGTCCAAGTCTCTTTGAATGGCAGCACAGCCCTCTGGCGTATCAGCCACTCCTCCCAGTTTTGTATCATCAGCAAACTTGCTGAGGATGCACTCTGTGCCTTCATCCAGGTCATTGATGAAGAAGTTGAACAAGACTGGACCCAGGACTGACCCCTGGGGGACACCGCTAGCTACAGGCCTCCAACTAGACTCTGTGCCACTGATCACAACTCTCTGAGCTCTGCCATTCAGCCAGTTCTCAATCCACCTCACTGTCCACTCATCTAACCCACACTTCCTGAGCTTGTCTATGAGGATGCTATGGGAGACAGTGTCAAAAGCCTTGCTGAAGTCTAGGGAGACAACATCCACTGCTCTCCCCTCATCTACCCAGCCAGTCATTCCATCAGAGAAGGCTATCAGATTGGTTAGGCATGATTTCCCCTTGGTGAAGCCATGCTGACTACTCCTGATCACCTTCTTTTCCTCCACATGCGTGGAGATGGCTTCCAGGATGAGCTGCTCCATCACTTTTCCAGGGATGCAGGTGAGGCTGACTGGCCTGTAGTTCCCTGGGTCCTCCTTCTTGCCCTTTTTGAAGACTGGGGTGACATTGGCTTTCTTCCAGTCCTCGGGCACCTCTCCTGTTCTCCATGACCTTTCAAAGATGATGGAGAGTGGCTTTGCAATAATGTCTGCCAGCTCCCTCAGCACTCGTGGGTGCATCCCATCAGGGCCCATGGATTTGTGGGTGTCAAGTTTGCTTAAATGATCTCTAACCCACTCCTCCTCCACCAAGGGAAAGTCTTCCTTCCTCCAGACTTTCTCTCTTGCCTCCAGGATCTGGGGTTCCTGAGGGCTGGCCTGAGCAGTAAAGACTGAAGCAAAGAAGGCATTCAGTAACTCTGCCTTCTCTGCATCCTTCGTCACCAGGGCACCCACCCCATTCAGCAAAGGGCCCACATTTTCCCTAGTCTTCCTCTTACTGCTGATGTATTTGAAGAAGCCCTTCTTGCTGTCCTTGACATCTCTAGCCAGATTTAATTCCAAACGGGCCTTAGCCTTCCTCGTTGCATCCCTGCATACTCTGACAACATTCCTATATTCCTCCCAAGTGGCCTGTCCCCCTTTCCACTTTCTGTATACTTCCTTCTTCTGGTTGAGTTTTGCCAGGAGCTCCTTGCTCATCCATGCAGGTCTCCTGCCTCCTTTGCTTGACTTCCTACTCATAGGGATGCACCGCTCTTGAGCCTGGAGGAAGTGATGTTTGAATATTAACCAGCTCTCTTGAACACTCCTTCCTTCTAGGGCCCTCACCCATGGGATTCCTCCAAGTAGGTCCCTGAAGAGGCCAAAGTTTGCTCTCCTGAAGTCCAGGGTTGCGATCCTACTTGGTGCCCTGCTGCCTCCTCGCAGGATCCTGAACTCCACCATCTCATGGTCACTGCAGCCAAGGCAGCCCCCAACCTTCACATCTTCCACCAGTCCTTCTTTGTTTGTTAGTACGAGGTCCAGCAGCACACCTCTCCTTGTTGGCTCCTCCACCACCTGTGTCAAGAAGTTGTCACCAATGCTCTGCAGGAAYCTCCAGGACTGTTTGTGCCTAGCTGTGTTGTCTTTCCAGCAGATATCGGGGTGGTTGAAGTCCCCCATGAGAACCAGGGCCTGGGATCGTGAGGCTACTTCCAGCTGTCTGTAGAAGGCCTCATCCACTTCCTCATCCTCATCAGGTGGCCTGTAGTAAACACTCACAACAGTGTCACCTCTGTTAGCCTGCCCTTTGATCCTTACCCATAAGCTCTCGACTCGCTCTTCATCCACCCCTAGGCACAGCTCAATACATTCCAGTTGCTCTCTTCTACTTTTGCTGGGTCAAAATAATGTTTTCTGTCTCATTATCCAGTTCTTTCCTGATAATTCTTCTCATCTATTTGTTTTGTTTTATTTTGTTAGGGGAGCACGGAAGCAGGTAAGCACTGTTGTTTTCTCAGCACTAACTATATAGCTCCCAACTCTCCTTCCTGAGTGTTAACAGCTACATCCACTAGATAGTTTTATACGTAAGGCTAGAATTTTTTCCACATGTACTTTATGGTTATCTACATTAGATTTCATCTTTCTTTTTATTGCCTGTGCACTCAGGATTGTGAGGCTGTGTACAGCTCTTTTCAGCCAGCTTTATTTTTACTACCCTGAAAAACTTAGTAACGTCAGCATACTTCACTACCTCCCTATTTATTTGTTTTCAGATCAGTTGTCATGAAATAATTAGCTTTTATTTCAATAGTATGTCTGTGCAAGAAACCCTGAAGAAATGTATTCATAATTCATTCCAAAATGTTATGGTAATATAATTGTTCTGTCATAGCACCTTTGTTTCCTAATGATACTGTTTCTAGCATATTCTGTTTTAAAGGGATATAACTATGAATAGGACCCTGTCCTGAGGAGTTTACAGTCAGTCATGAACAGTTTGAGTATAAAGAAAACTTGGTTTGAGTAGGATAGCGTTATAAATTACAAGAGCATTAACTAAATAATTTCTTCTTGTAACAGAATCATTTTAAGAATAAAGAAATACCCTGTCAATTACCACGGATAGGTCAATATTCCTTAAACAAATACAGAAGACATTGCAATAAATAATAAGAGGTATTTAATTTAAATTGGAATGAAGGAATTAATTTCAGGGTAATGTGGCTTTTTTTGTCATCTTCCAGTTTCATTAATGCAAGAAAATAGGTAGTTTAGGTATTTTTGTTTGATTCTTAAGGTATCATATGATATAATGCCTGCATCTGCATAACAATGGCTATGGATGCTATTGCATGTATGCACTAAAAAATTACTCCAGTTGCTATCTGGTAAGTTTCTAAAGAAGAATTGGGCTATAATAGTTCAAAATATGAAGTTACTGTTTTCATTGTCTATTCTCCATTCCAAAACATAGTAATTAGAAAGAACAGACAGTATAACCATGACTCTCTTCACTCAAGGCTGTAATCTTGGCATCTCCTTTGGCCTGTTTCTCTCCTTTGACCCACACATCCAGAGCATGTCTAAATCTTACCACCTCCACTTGCATATTTCTAAGTTTTAATCGTGATCAGTTTCTCACCATGGGACAACTTTTGCATCTGTTTCTCTAATAATGTTGGACATGGTTGCCCAAATCTTCACTTCTTCAGGAAGCCGTTTTGTGGTTTCTCTTGTATCAGCACACAAAGCTTAATCAAATTCTAGGAAGCCCTCTTTCAAGTTTCTTTTGAAGCGTTCCACACTGTATTCAGCAAAGTAATAATAGTTAGATTTAATTGTGTATATATATGCTAGGAACATAATCTTTGCCTTTTGAACATTATGAACATTATGGTGCCTAACTTGGAAATGAGAGGACCTCTAGGTCCTTTCACAGTGTAATTTTTTCAGCAAATTATGGGAGAAACCAGTACTTTCCAGCTTCTCCTTTTTGTATATTTCTGACAAAAGTGTTTCAAGGTATGGTTAATAGCTTTGCTGAGGTCTGAACTTTTGTGTTGGCCAAAGTGCATGTTAGAGTTGTGCTTTAGTTTTAATAATAGACTTAGATGCATGAAGTTCTTTTAAACAAAGTGTCCTTTGCAATTGGAAACAAGACATTCAAACCATTTATTTGATTTAAATAGCTTGGCTTTCTAATCATAACCTGGGATAATTTGCTTAGAAATTCTTATATACAATTGAAGAACTGGTAAATTGATGCATTGTTCTAGGAACAGGTTTCTACTACCTGACTACTGGTATAGTGTAGAGTGTGGATAAAAGGGTGGGAACACAGGATATATTTTGTGTTGAAGCTAATAAGTCATTGCATATTTGTTTTTCTTTTGTTTGTATCCATGAGGAAGTTAATGTCTATAGGCTGTAATAGATAGGTGGATCAGACTGTTGCCATACATTTTGTAAATTGCAGGTAAACAATACATTTGGATGAATTCCTACTGTACTGTAAATATAGTTTTGAAAAGCTTTGTGAAAGTGTAGATATATGTCATTGATTAAGATGTGTTTCATTACTTTGTCTTTAAATATTACAGTTCCTTTGAGAAATTAGTAAATTAATATAAAGACAGTTAAGGTTGTGCAGGCAGTAAACAGCTTATGTGTACCTCTGACTTTGATATCAGTTTTACATCAGTTGTTTGAATAAATAAATTGCATTATTACAATCATAATCATTTAGTGAAGAAAACAAAAGAAATAGTACACCTCCAAACAAACACACATACACACATGCAAGTGTAGCTCACTTGGTGAAAACAGAAGGCTTAACCAAAATTGAATGAATACTTGGAGAAATGCCAGTATTATGTATTATCATTATACATTTGTCCTGAGGCAAATGTTGTGGCTGCCCCACATTACTGAGCACTTGCAACTAGAGGTTCAAGCATGCCTAAATACAAGAATGTGTTCAGTTTGTGCTAATTTACCTTTCCATGGTCTATCAGTTGCCTAGATGATATTCATACTGTAATTGGCACTGTCTGGATGATCTCAAATTTATCTGTGTGTAATGTGCTATCCTTTTAAAGCAGGAGGATCGTAGAATAGCTGTTATGGGGCTGATACCACTACTAGGATATTTGTCTTGAGCTCTCTTTAGAGATGGATCTGCAGTGGCTCATAGGCAGCGAGACGTAATGGAAGCAAGTGACTTTAGGATACTGAGATGTATCTATTAAGTGAAGACCTCCCTTGCCCCAGAAAATACAAGGAAAAGAGTCTTCTTGTAGAAGTGTATTTACTGTGCATGATGTCACTACACCTGCAGGAGGGGATGTTGATATATTTGGCATGTTTAAGGGTGGAAAAGAGAGACAAGTCCAATTGCATTCCTTAGTAAGCAAAGCACTTGGTTTCAAAGGTAAGTAACAAACAGTAAGTCACAAAATGATAATCTTTGTTATATGACAGAAAATACCAAGTTACAGCAAATTACATCTTTTCATTTGATTTGCCAAAAGAAGCACATGACAAAGAAAACTGGAAGGAAAGCCATAATAAAAAAGAATGTTCCTTGTATGATAAGATGTCTCTAGTGGATATAGTACTTGTCAGTTTAAAAAGCATGGGTGAGAGCACTAGAAATCTGGAGATGGTGCGACGTACCATTATTAGATGAGCTTTCACGCTACCTGAGTCAGGAAATATCAGAGACAACATCAATGCAATGACAGACTTCAAACTGTAGCTCAGTATTGACTGACTTGAGGAAAAGTCAGTGTGTAGCAGAAATATTTTACAACCTAATTAAACTCTAACTCTTAAGAAACTAGAAGGACACAAAGCTTTATCTAGCCTCAAAAGTTTTTTTCTGGTGCCTCTATTTTTGATTTTTATTAAGAGAAGAAGCAAGCTTGCTTCTGGTACTGTATCCAAAATACTTCTACTACTTTCTTTTGTAAATCTTAGCAGTCAGCCCCCCCGAATCTGAACAAACTTGAACAATTCTCGAATTGACCAACACATGCATCCCCAAATAACCAGGTCATGATGTGCACCACTACAGCTGAAATATACTTTGGTCATACCCCAGTTCCCAGTTTAAAGGTGAAATGGTCAATAAACAATGATTTGCAACTTTTCATAGGCAGAATCCATTGATGCTGATGCCCTGACAACACAGGCCATGTATAACCCATATATTCCTTCAAATCACATTAACAGTCTAACACTTCATATTAGCTTTATGAAAAGTTTTAATGGAATTGCCTAACTTTTAAAAACATAATTTCTATACAATATATAATGTATAACTTACATAAAATTTTTTTTAGATTTTTTCAGAAGTTGTTCAGAAGATCTAAATCAATATAAGTTGTTGGCTGAATTTTTTTCCAAGCTACCAGTGAATCTGGATACTCATTTTGTAAATGAAAATAATGTGAATGGGATATCAAAGTTCAAGAAACAGCTATCAAAATTCTATCTTTAAGATACTAGAAAACTACATAATTATACATGATGCTGCTCTTTTACATGAGCTTATCTGGAGAACAGTGGGATAACATAATGTTTTGATAATAAAAAATGCAGGAATTTGTCAGCTATGAAATTTTTGCCAAATGTCACTTTTTAAAAACTGATTATTCAAGTACAATTTGTCATCTTATGATATGAGCAAAATTGAAGAGTAATAAAAAACACAAAGTAGGTGACTTTCTTTATATATATTATCTCTCTATAAAAATTTATTTTTTGTTATGCTGAATTGTCTTTTATTATAAAATCTACCATTCCAATGAAATAGCATTAAACCTAGGAATGCCTAGTAATATTTCTGTGGTGATTCATTCCTTAACTTGTTAATTGAAATTTCTGTCTTGAATCTAAACAGAGGCATTTTATGGAATCTGCTCATTAATAGTGCTAAAGATTTAAGCTAACTAGCTAGCTGGGTCAGTTTTCCAAAGAAGTCTGACTTAACACATGAGTATCAGATTCATAAATATATTCTCATAAAGATCAAAATCAATCCAAGTCGGGTCATTTATTGGAGCAAGAAGGAAAGTGAGCTGAATTATTCAATCAGCTTCTCTTGTTTCCTGTGTCTTTCAGATATCCATTTTATTCACCCTAAATCATGAAGACAGGTCCTTATTAATTAACATTAATTTGAATTCAGTTAAGTACCTAAAATTATATTAGATTGTCAGCAGGCATAAAACAACTTAGTAAAGAAACTGTGCTGAGTTATACCTCTCAGTCTGGCCTGTGTTTCAGCACATGCTTGACTATAGACTCAACTATTTTGTTTGGTCATATTTCATTCAGCTACATGTATAAAACTCTTATAGTCCTTAATATAGTCATATGCTCATCATACACTATACTTACCGTAAGAGGGCATTAAGTAAAAGCTTGGGCCTGCAAGAAAATAGTAAACATATTCACTATTTTGTTCATAATTAAATAAAAATGTAATCTTTGACTTGAAGTATTAGGCTGCAGAGATCTGGATCATAGTGACTTGATAATTACTTTGTGGAAATATGTACAGTATCTTATGTCTTGAATACTAAAAATGATAGTATCTGGAATACTAAACATTCAGAGATTAGCATAAATTTTCTTATATCATCTTGAATTTTAAAATATTTGGAAATTAATCTGATTTTTAGTATTCAAAATAATGTTAGTCTAGTAGAAGAATCTATGTAAATGAATCTCCGGAAATAACATGTAAATGCAATATTTTTCTCATAAAAGGAGGAGAAATGTAACAATCTTGTAAGGATGACTTAGTAACTTTTTTTGGATATTGAACATGAGATTAAAAAATAGCCAGGTTATGCAGTTAAGATAATTCTCTCATTTATGTGGAAGTCTTTTGTCCTTCTAACCACAGAAGGAATTCAGCTGTGTAAAAACCAGGCAGGAATAAATTGTGTGTTGGAGACAGAAATTGTCTGGTTTAAAACGATAAATTTCTGTTTAATATCTGTCCTCTGAAACCTAAGCACTGCGCCAGTATTTCTGAGGTTAATTTTTTTTTTAATATTTGTAAAGACCAAGTTGTTCATCATACATAACCTGGGCCTTACAAATTGTCCATGAAGTTATGACATGCAGTGAAAGTACTCTGATTTCTCAGTAACCTTGCCTATTTATTTTTAAATCTACATACTTAGCTAAAAGCTACTTCTCTTCCTCTATATAAATGCTAAAATGTTTCTATTGGATTAATCAGTATTGTCTACAATTGTGATAATTTATTAACCTGCTCTTAGCACTTTAACCGAAGCTTCCACTCTCTTTCATCATTCACAGCTTATTGGAAGCAGCATACCGATTGCTTACTTTGGGCTTAAGGTAACTTAGAGCCTGAATTTACCATATCAGAAACTGCACACCAAACAAAGACTTGAAATGCTTTTGTCACTGATGGGTTGTGCTGTTTTTGTCTACTCTTGTCTTATAATGGTACAACATGATTATTTCCAAACATTGACGGATTGTATCTACTTGTCAAAGACAAATAAAAGTAGGTAAAGCAGACTCAGCAGTTTGACAGGATAAAGGAACAGATATGTCACTTGACCAGTAAGTTTAACTGTCTTGTGCTCAAAACTAGTGCTTACTACCTTTAGGAATTATGTGGCAGTAAGAGGAGGGAGAGTAGTTGGATACGAAATGTACTTAAATATTTCCAGGATGTTCATTTTTCACAGGTGATACTCTTTATGACTAAGAGTAAATAGGAGCCTTTGGAAAATACAGCTAATCACTTTGAGGCTTACCCAAACAGCAAAGATTCATCAATCAAAAAACTCTCTCCCATTTTTAAAAACATGTCTTAATTGGCTATGTAAGCAAAAATGAGGGTACGTTATGGAAATTTTAGAAATTCTGAGTCTGTAGGTAATGCAAGAATATTATCTGCAGTTGACCAATTTTTATGTGCTTATTTATAGTTAAAATGTGCCCAACATACTTGGGTACAAAGTAATGAGGTAGAAGCAATCAGTTGTGCACCTGTTTGATATTTCTTGTAATGAAAGAATAATAATTGACCAGTAAACACAAAGGGAATGCATTTAGTAGTGTTCTTATGTTGTTTTGGAGGTTTTGTGTTTGAATTAACAAACTACAACCTGAGGAAAGGACCTGGAAAGAGAATTGGATACAGCAATAGGTTTTACCAGAGCTGGTCAATGAAACCGGGAAGTTTACATTATAATATCTCTGCACTTATGCTCAATTAGCATGAACTAGGTAGCAATGACAGATGCTTAATATACCTAGCTCAAACATTGTATCAGAGAAGAACTTTGTTTAAGTTTACATAATTAACAGATTTCTTATTGCATCATGTACTTGCAGTGTCATTTATATTCTTCCATACTGATTCCTTTTGTGCTTGTTTAACCTCCATAAGAGTTTGGGGAGGTGTGGAAAAAAAAAATCTGGAAGGTGTTTTGAGACCTGGAAATCTGTTATGATCAAATTTTATTTAGATTTGGAAAAGAACAGTTATATCAGTTCCAAGTTAGATAAAAAGCACGTACCTATTTTATTGTAACTACTAGCATAATATTGACCATGAACTGAGTTGTCATTTTTTATTTACTGAACATTCAAGTAACTGTGTTCAAGCAGAATGGATGCACTCCAGACAAAGACAATCCCCCATCCTCTGATTACTGAGCAAGACCACGGGAGTGCACCAGCTCCATGACCATTGTGGCAATTGGAGAGGCTGGTCATACCTGCAGCATCATGCTGCCTGTTTTCCAGAGAGGCCTAACACAGGCTTTGTCTCCTGTTGACATTGCCAGTAGTCCCGAGAGCCTTGCCGTATGTTTGTGCTTCAGGAACTGATCTCCCTGGGGTCTTGATTTTATCTTGGTAACACATTGGTGCTTCATCAGTACCTTCCAAGGCTACTTTTCTAAGGACTCCTAAGCTACTTGCGCTCCATTTAAAAAAAAAAAAAAAAAAAAAAAAATTGACTCTACAGCCCCAGTTCAATTCCACATTTGGAACTTCTTAGTGTTCTTCTCAAACTGTATTCACAAGATCTTTGACCATCTGGTGACCTTTATCAGATTACTGCCTCAAGGTTTTTGCCAGAAGTTTGACACTTGTACTAATTAGGGTCATGTCATCTAGAATGATCCTGCAAGCCTCATTTGACACAGTAGAGAGGGCAGCCTGTTCATTCACCTCCTCCTTATTTGGCAATTTTCTTGGCTCCTTTGTTCCCAGAGTAAAACAATTATAAAGGAAGAGATTCTTTAGCATCTGTTCCGAACAGGCATTATACACTAAAAAGGGATGTGAGCTGGAACATCGTACCAAAAGCAAGCTTGAAAATCCAATGCATGCCAAAGTGGTAGGGAATAGCTTATTCTTCCACTGGTTCTTCAATGAAGTTTTGCCCCAAGAAGTACTGACTCTTTTGGTGGCTGACTCTGGGCAATATTATTATTGGACATTTCTTCTAATTACCCATTCTCCAAGGTCTTGGTAGCAGATGCTTGCTTTCCTAGCTAGAAGTTGTTCTTGGGTGACTTGAGAATCTTGGAGCTATACTGTCCTCCTGAGCAATATAGTATATCAGGCATCAGATATTTCTGCTACCAGTCTGCCCAGGTTCTTGAACATGTTGGAAAACAGACGAGGTCATTTCAAGCATAGTATCACAAGCAGGAAATTCAGGACAATGTTCTAGAAACTCTTTTTCAAGAATGTGGTTAACCAAGACTGACTCTTCCCTTGGATATTAATAGGAAATGCTAACCTTTTTACTCCAGGACCAGAATGTCTTCTAGACCCCTTTTCTATCAACTGTTAAGGGAGACAGATGCATTCCTTTCAACCACGCGTGTGTTCTCCTCCTCTAATCTTCAGAGCAGTTTGGAAGATAAAACAAGATAATCACGATCATCTTGATAACTCTAATTGGCTGATTCAGGTAGCACTGATTTCAGAATCTGCACTAATATCAGAATCTATTGGGCCTTTCAGCACAGTGCCCCAAGCCATTGCCTTCATATCAAGATCTCTTAAGGATAACTGTAAGGCAGATTTGACATCAAGATTTCAACTCCTCTATCCCACATTAAAGTCTGTTTTTTTTTGTTTTGTTTTTTTTTATGCCTAGAGAACATTTATTTGTCCTTCAGAGAAACAGCCTGATTAATAGAATAAAAAATGAAAGGCAAATTTATTTGGCCAAGTAGACTTAATTTGCCACCTGATGCACAGAAAAGTCGGTTTTCCTTTCCTTGGTCTCATTGTCTGGAATTTTAAACAATTTCCCGGATGGATCTGGGTTCCTTTATCAGCTTAATCTATTTGACAGATAATTCAGCCCTGCACTTCCAGGCTGATAGTTACTTTGTTTTTGCTGACACTACAGTAATTGTATCTTGAAGGGTTTGGTAATATTTTTCATCTCCTTGACAAACTAGTTTTTCAGTACTACTACTGTATTCAGTAGTAGTAGTTGTTTGCTTTCTGTCTGAACACTTTTGAGACCCTAGCTATGTGAATCTTGTTTTAATTCTCAGTAAAAGCAGACTTTCTAGTTGACTTCCTTAAAGCTAAAGTAACTCTAAGCACTCATCCCAAATTCCTTCTTAGGGTGAATGCAGAGCTTTACTTTGACCAGGGTATTAACTTGATAGTACATGTACTTATCCAAACAGCATGTATCCAGGACTGCAACATTGCACATACCCTGGATGTCGGAATAAATTTTATTTTACTTTGATCAGACTAGGGGGTTCAAGAGAACCTTCCCCCACTGACCATTTGTATTGATGAGATACAAGGGACAGGTAGTTTTGATTTAAGGTTGTTCTGCTGGATAGGGGGTTAAAGCTTTTTACAAAGGTGGATATATTTGCAACAGCCAGAGCTTATTTTACTCAGTCTCAAGAAATATCAGTGTTTTTTCTGTAGAACATTTCTGTCGCTGAGATCTACAAATCTCTGTCTAGGTTTCTATTCATATTTTTACAAATTGTTAAGTATTGCAAAAGCTTTGAAACATAATGCTGTCTGTAAAAGAGTTGTTCTGCAGTCTTTTGTTAAACAGACTCAGACAGATGTCCTTCTTCAATCTCTTTTTTATTAGTTCTTTTCATTTACTGCTGGAAGTCATGTATAATGTGAACATAAACACAGATTTGGAGAGAAAAGTCACTCACTTGTAAAAACTTTCTTCAAGATATATTATCTGTTCATAGATATCTACCCATCTCGGGAATTCTCGGACTGTAAGGTAGGAATGAACACTGCTCTCTTTTTTTGCCACTGCATGGGGAAGAAGGGTCTATCTGTGCTGTCATGAATACTGCTGAGGATAAAAACTATCCAACCTGGTGACAAATACACCATAAACGAGCCTACATACTCAACATATCAAAAAGAGTAGTTTCAGCTAAATATCCTCTTCTTTCCTATAATCTTAATTTCAATGTGACTGTTTAGAGATGAGTTTGATTAAAGAATAGGTATGTAATTAGTTCTCAGGCTTTAATTTTTTAATTGCATATCAAAATATTATGTTCAGTTGAGACACCCTTTGCCTGAACACCTACTCTGGGCACAGAGATGCTCATTTGAGTGGTCAGAAGTGGTACTTAGGCTTTAACATGTTTGTGAATGTTCATCGTAGGTCCTTCACTGCTTAAGCTAAAGAGGTCTTGAAAGCTAAAGAGATCTTGAAGAGAAGTATACTTGAAGAAAGTAGAAGTATGAAAGAAAACTACAGGCAGAACTAGATATATATATAAAACTGTTATTAGCTGTTTAAAAAATAGATTGTAAAATGGTGATATGCCTATGTGCAGCAACGCAACTTAAGAAATGGCATTTCCTGTTCTGAGAAACATTCTATGAAATTCACATTCACTTCACTTTGAAGAAGTGATATTATAATGAGTTCATCCCTGGCTGGAAACCTGAGAAATGTGGCCAATCTGATATCGATGCTCAGAAGTCTTTTATAGGAGAGTTAAATCATTCCTAAGCAATGAAGTACTGCTGTCATTTTACCATATTTATTTGTATACTACACCTGTAATTTTTGTACTTCAAGACTTTTTGTAAAAATACAAATGTGCATAACAAAGCTGTTATTCTGTCAAGTCTTGTTATTTAGTGTCTTATCTTCTTTGTAGCTTATCAGATTTGAGCTAAAACCAAAAGACCATTCACAGATGTGTTGCTGCAGGCTGATAGTCAGTATCTAGATTAATCATTTAAATTCACAAGGTAAATGCTATAGTGTGAAACGTAGAGATACACATACCCACCCGTTTTCAATAAAAACAGAAATGAAATATATTTTTACTGTTTTCCTTTGATTTAAATCTGAGAATATAAACAAAATATTGAAAATATTAGTAAAACTGTGGCTACACTGAAGCCAGCGAAAAAAAAAATCATTGATAATTATGTCAAGATTTTAACTTAGAAACCCAGCTTTAAAACTCAGGGTCAATATATATTGAAGAAATGTATAATGAGGCTGATTAGTATTAAAAATACATATTGCTATCACTTCAGTAGTAAGCTATGTTAGGAAAGCAAAAGCTGTATAGCTGGGTGAGGACTGGTAATTACTGATAAGGAAGCAGTATCAGGGCACACTTTGTATGCTATATTATTAAATGTATTATATTCTATGTATTACTTTATATAAGCGCTTTTGGACCCTAAACATATTAAGTTAATGTTGTGCTTTAGCGGTAAGACAACAACTTTAGCTGAAACTAATCTAAATAACATGCTGGCTGAGTCTTGTATAAAGTTAATAGTGAAATAGATATTTCAATAAAAGGAACTTCTGTTTGACAGTAGTGTATTTTGCAATTTTCACCCATGTGATTTTGCACAATACTAAAAACAAATACAAAAACATTCATATTGGCTGCTCACTATGAAACAAGTAGATACCCAGGACTTTCTGAAAGTTTTATCATCTTAATGTAATTCAAGGTGCATAACCAAAAACTGATATCCTCTATCATGAGTCATTTTTCAAAATGTTAAGATACATACTCAATTTCCAACCTGCAAAATAGTATCTTCCTGTTTTTATTAATATCTGTAAGATAGTGAAAAAGGCCTACATAAATACAAAGGTATTTTTTTTCTGATTTTTTCTTTTTAACTCTTTCCCCTATTTCAGTATGAAATCTTCCAATCTGGTAGTATCTTTTGTCTGAAGATATGTTGTTCCTGTTCATTTAATTATATGGTAAACACAAGTTAAAACATTTTGGTGCTACAGAATCTGTTGTGAATGAGACTAATAATCTACATATGTGTTCACAAATTTATTTGATATATACTTCTTAAAATCAAAAACAGCTGTGCAGATGTGTTGACTATGTAGTGATATGCTAATAAGTGTTGCAGAGATTTTTAGATACTGGTTGGTTTCAAGGAAGGGTTATTTCAAGGCTGTCTGGAATTAATTTAGAGCCCTTCAGGCCCTTCACTGAATCCTTCCATGCACTAGTCTTAAAAGCCAAGGCCTGTGCCAAATACTCTGGATTTAGAAATATCCTTACATCAATGGAATTTGTTCATAATTTAAGCATGTATGATGCACTGTCTGAGCTCAGTGATCTGTCAGAACAATTGCAGACAATGGCCGTTACACTGCCAGAAGCTATCTTACGTTTGTCGGGGCAGGCTCAGATTTCTGCTTCCATTGTTGTTAGTCTTGGAATATAGGCAATAGAGATGGCAGTACCAAATAAAATGTGTGCTGTGAAAACAGGGATATGCATGACAGCAGAGCTGCTAAAATCCATGTAGCAAAATTAGGAGCTTGGCAAGCACTAGCAAAAATTGGCTGATGACAGCAAGCCTTTTTTTAAGACTAAAGCTTACTCAGATATTTTTTTTCCCCTGCATGTTAATTCTGTATTGGTGTCTTTCCTAATCAAAAACTGAATACATGCTAAGAATGGGCTGAGTCGCATTTTGAAAAGTGGGGGCCACAAATACCAAAATTGTTGCCTAAATAGTAAGTGATCATTACAAGTTTAACATTCCTATAGCGCTTGAAAATGCTTGTAGAGAAGTGCCACAGAAATCTTTAGTGTCTTGCCATGAATGTTGTCATTCCTAGGGTCCTCTTTCTTTAATTTAAAAAAAAAAGTGTATGTACTTAGCTTAATAGAATCTAGCCAATTTATATGTGTGAATGTATCTCCATTTTTCAGACAGAAATTTTGGCAGTAATAGAAAGGGGGAAAACACATTGTGAACCTTTTATTGTGTGATCTACGTATAAGTACTCATTGTAAAATATTTATGGAATATAAATGCATAAATAAGAAGCTAATACTTTGTCTAGCCATTACTTTAATATGGCAATAATGTCTGTGTCATAAGGAAATAGGATCCATTAATGGTCTCATGGATTACAGAGACTTTATCTGTATCTCCATATCACACTAACTGTGATTTCCAACCTTTGCTGACAGTTATGGTTAATTCTTTCAGAGGTAGAAATTTCTAAAAATTTCATCACTAATATAACTGGTATAGCATTCGTTCATGATCTCATGTATCATTCATAGATGTCTGTCTCTCTGTTACATATCATCTGCTGAATGTTTGATGACACTTTGGTTTTGATTCACTTATGCTCATTACAAGCAAAAATAATTCAGACAATCTGAATCACAAGAGCAATTCATATATTTGAAGCAATTTATCCAGCTATATGCACACGGAAATCAATTTTTTATGTTCAGACCCTTAAAATAACAACAGCCATTCTTTTTCATTGAAATAAAAAGCTTAATAGATTTTCATAAAACTCCAATAATATATTTCGTAATACTCCCATAAATGATAATAGTCCTGCAGGTATCTGTTGATGATTCAGAGACAGTACTATCTAAAAGGCTTGATGGTACATTCTAGGCTAGTAAGCAAATTATAGCTCAAAATATATTTTTCTTTTACAATCAATGTACAATTAATGTATCTTATACAGAAACCCTTCCTCATTCAGAATGAAGAAATAAATTTCAGGACCAAGAAAGAACTAGCAATAATAGGTGTATGAATTTCTCTCTAAATAGATTTTTGATGGTTTTATTTGAACATAAATCAAAACTATTTTACAGACCAACATATGCTACAATAGGTTGAATGTTTGAACTTTGTGCCCCTTTTTTGTTCCAGGATAAGACAGAAAGAACTAGGCTCCTTTCTGCTCTTCTCTTCTACATGGATTCTTTTAGCCTGTTTTCAGCATTGCCTGATCTTTCTCAGCCAGCTTTGATCAAACAAGGTTAGTTGCCCTGAAGGGGCTGCCCTGAAAAAGACAAATGATGATGTCAGTCCACAAAAGCTATGGACTTCAAAAATAAGGAATAGACTTGGAAATTTTTTGTAGTTAACATTTCTCATGACAAAATATTAAGGGTTTTTTAACTGGTCAGTAATTTAAAAAATGTTTAAGATGTCTTTGGTAAAGTGAATGAAGGGAAAGAAATTATGTCCGTGGGTACTTGCAAAAGAATAGGAAAGCAGTTTGGCATCATTTATGGAGAAAAATTGTTTTTCCTATTTACAGTACTAAATACAATTTTTTTTTCTTTGTGAAAACTTTTAAAAGCATCTTTAAATGATTCTAAGGACAAGTACTCATGTACTTGTCAATCAAATCAAATATGACCAATGCCCTACACAAATGCTTACAAGTAAGTATGCTTTACACATTCTAAAATACCCATTAATGAAAAAGTAAATTTATTACCTGCATTTATGCAAATATAAACTGTTCACATTGTCAAGAGAATGAATTTGTCCAGTTGCTTTTTGAATCCATGTTCAAATGACCACAATATTTTGTTGCAAGGGTTTTCACAGCTCAGGAAATGTGTGAGGAAGTACCTCCTTGTCTTTCTTTGAACCTGCCATTTTCTTGCTGTCTGTAATGACATCAGATACCAGTACTGGGGGACAGAGAAGAAACAAATCCATTCAGCATCACTGTGCGAGTTGTCCTTTGATAGATGTTCATCACTCCCTTTGATTTGTTATTTAGACAGAAGACTCCTAATCTTTTAAGTCATTCTTCATAAGAAGCTATTTTAATCATTCTTCATTTTTCCCAATACTTGCTTCAGTATTGCCATACAGTTTTAAGGTGGGAGACAAGAATTGCACAGTATTCAAGCCTGAGCGGTTGCAGGAGCAGCATGGATTTATATAGTTCTCTTTCCTAATAATACCTAATATTTGATTTGGCCATTGCTGAGTACTGAACATATGTTTTCAGAGCTATTAATTGTATATTCATGTCTCTGAAATAATCCTGATTATCAGGTTGCCAAGTGTGATACTAACAGTGAGAAAATACTATTTTCTCCTAAAGCAGATCTTTTCTAAGATTATTTAAATGTGAGGATAGTTTTAGTTTTACCTTTCTGTCCTGTAGTTTTTTGTACTGTGATTTTTCTATGTAATATGCTGATTGCCGAGTTTGCCATTCACCTTTTTCTGCTTCCATAATTAAATTTGTACTTATTTAATCATCTTTTTCTTTTAATATAAATCTTACACAGAACTACACAAGCATTTCTTAAATACCAGTGTTACAACTGTAGTAGTTAATCGCAGAAACCTTCTTTGATGCAATTTATTAGTATTATAAAATTAATACCTGTGAAGTGGCCAACTGTGATAGATTTGGTGACATTTAACAGTAGATCAGATACAGTAGTGACAAAATCTGTGAAGTTGTGTCCCATATTGCCTCATCAATGTGTTTTATAACATGGTAAACAACAGTTTAATCTTCATGGTTGTTCAACACTTTTTTCTGCTGCGTCTATCAACTGTGCCTGTGTTACTGTTGCCTTTTATTATGTGGATTTCTATCTACTATGAAGCTGTCTAAAACTATCAGATCATTTCACACATATCACTTCACACCATTAAATATATCAAGGGCGAAATTTTCTCAGGTGCAGAGGTACACACAAGGCTTAAACATCACGTAAATTTTACTGACACCCTAATTTAAGGCCTTTGTTCAAATTCTCTAACAACTTTGGGTGACTTAGAAACAAATACCTTCTAAATAACATATGGGCTTATCATTAACATCAATAATTATTTGCCACATTTGGGCAAAATATATGTAAAATGCTTCCTTTCTAATTTGATGCCCTTGTTATCTTAAAAGGAGCTATTTGGTTTGGCCTTGTTTGTTCCTCTTTCCTCTCATTTTGTATTTAAATATTGTATTCTAGTTTCAAGTGCATCAATGGAGAATATGTAGGATACTTCTTAAAACCAATGCGCTAAAATGTGATATCAGAAATACAGCGCATAACCATTGGCTTTACCTTCGTATACCTCTGCTCAGGCTGAGCCTAAAGGATGTACAGGAGCATTCAGAAGGAAGTGAATGACTTCCTTCTACTGTAAGCATTTCCTGGTTTCTGGAGATTATCCCTGCCTCTAATATTCTCTTGTTTTGCTGCTTTGGGAATAAAGTGAACAGTTAAACTATCTGAAGCATTGGAGATTAGCTGGAACTCCATCCAGTGTCTGCTTCAATGTACTTTCTATAGCTTGTATGTAAAGGTGAGTAAGTAGCTTACCTGCAATCCTTTTTGCTATCACATTACCTGAATCAGTTTGCTTTAGAAGAAATTTTCAGAAAAAAATCTTTTTGGTTTAGCTTTGAATGTAATTCTCCATCCATGTATAACAAAAAATATTACTTAACAAAATACTTAACTTGTAATTTAATAAGCCTATACAACAGTTCAAATAATTTCCAAAAGTCCTTAATTTCTATTGCTTTTATTTAATTTGTACTGTTAGGTTTTTAAAATCCTGCCTTTTTATCACCAATAATGTGGTTTCAAACATTACTTCCTGTGCTTATCAGTATATAAACAGAACAATAGAGAATCTTGGCATAGTTTAGCATTCTGTCAAAACTAATATACTTTTGCCAACAGAGAGGAAATATCTGTCTCTATTGTTCTGTTAGTGTAGGTGGGGTAAACAGACCTTTATGGAGTCACTTATTGCTGTAGGAAGTTATTACAAAATGGCATTATAGCAGAGACTACAGGAGTATTTACTGGAAGTTCAGCAAAACTTGAAAGCTACTCAGCCCACTTAATAAAATGTTTATATATCCTGTTTCAATGCACATCAGTGTTGAAGAAAGGAAGTCATTTCATATCAAATGAATTTTCATTAATCACAAAGCTTAAAAATAACAAGTCAGATCAATTTAAATCAGTCTGTGTATTTTTTTCTAGACAATTCTGTAGCCTTCTACAAGAAAAAAGACTTGTACAAGAGAATACATTTTATCGTTGGAGAATTTTATCTGTCCTGCAATAATCAAGAGGTGATGAAATACTAGTTTGATTTGAATGACTGCGTGATTTCAGCAGTTGGATACTTGTTTTAAAAAAATAAAACATGAATATAATATTATTTGATTCTTTTGTCCTCATACTTAAGTCATGCAATTTTATAAATGAGTTCTCATAGTTATTTTTGACTCACTTATCAACTCTAGATAAAAAAAATTTAATTTTCCAAAATAAGAGATCTAGTAAGCAATTCTGTTCTCTATTACAGACTTTTAGTTTTCTATGTTTGAGGGCAAAGGACCATTTAGAAATTTAATCACATCTTAGCTATAATTAAGAAAGACATAGCAATATTGTCTAATATAATTCCTAACAGTGCTTCTCATTTAGCTGTTATATAATTTCTGAGACTTCCTGTTCCCTTGTTTTCAAGACAAATATAAGAGGATTTCCAGTCTGCTACATCTGATTAACAGTGGCTGCTGTTTTACTCCTACCAAACTGTCTTTATTCGGTTTTTACCCTTTACTACTTCAGCTTTTAATTTTTGTTAGCTGGGACAGTGTATGAAAACTTAACTAGTTTGGGAAGCACAATACTTTGTAAAGATAAGATGGGATAAAAGAACTATAGCTAAAATATAACTTTAAAACCTGCTTGTAGGGATTTTAGAACAAGCAGGAGTGGACTCTTTAGTGTCCTGAAGCAAGATGTGTAATTTGTACACTCGCTGTCTACACAGGATTGAATTTTTCTGAGCGCCTGAATAATCTGACTTGGAAGTTTACACTCTGTCTTCAGATGTGTAACATTTGGCTTCTGTTTTGTTTCGGTGTCCTGGTACATAGCTCTTACTTCTTCCAACCTCCCTTTTAGCTCCTCTATTGCTCTGTTTCCCTTCTACCTGTAGATCTTTTCCCTATCTTCTTTCTTTTGAATTTTGCTCGCCTGAAAACTCTTATCTTGATAAGAAAATTATTATGGTTGGCACATCAGTGTCTTATTTCTAGTGACAGCAAATTTGAAAAACAAGCCAAATACTAATACAAAAGTTACCAATTAGTTCTGGGGCAAAGAGACAAGGCCTGAGTTGGCCATGTTACCAAAAAAAAAAAAAAAAGGCAGAGACACACAGTGTCTCAGAAGAAGGAATGTTGTCCAATAAAAGAAAGTAACACCAGTGTTTAATATTTGTAGAGCAATAATACTTAGGGTACAGCCTGTGATCAAGGCCTTTCTTCTCCTACTTTTTCTGTGTGCTAGGTGCTAAATATGTTCATGCTAAAGGCAGATGCCTTTCTGAGCAGCAATGTATTTTGCCTTAGAGGGGAAGATTGTAGTGATGGAAAACCAATGCAAACCTAACACTGATGGCTATACCCATCTTTCTGAGTGCCTGCATCTGTGTGTACAAACCTAGGATTCAGCGAGCAGATTCTCCCAGCTGCTTTAGAGGTAGCCTTTGTGGTGTTGGTAGTATTTAATAGAGTCCTTTAAGGAATAACTGTAATCGAGTTTATCTGTACGTACTGCTACCTGTAGCTAAGATTCTCCTGTAAGCTAAAGCAATGACTGTAAGAAACCGCTTGTTCTCATGCTCTCTTCATATCCTGTGAATATGAAACACGGGTGTTAATGATGAGTTTTCCTAAAGCACAGGGGACATGTGACAAAAACAAGATAATTCACAAATATATATTACAACTATGTAATATTTTATTTCAATGCCTTTATCTTCAGGGTCTTAAACTGCTGGGGCTTTTTCAAGGCTGATGAAGCTGCGAGCAGCCGCTTCCCGTGAGGACACCCGCGCCGTTATCCCCCGGCTGGAAGCGGCCCCCCTCCGCGCCGCTCGCCCTCCCCACCGCGACGTCCGGCGCCAGGGGGCGGTGATCGACCGCGCATGCGCCGCCGGGAGGGGCGGCGATCGACCGCGCATGCGTCTCACTCATGCCGCGCTGCTCGATCGACGACTCGAGGGGCGACTAGCGACGCCTTAGCGCGCCCAGCCCAGACGCGTCGCTGCCGGAGTCCCGCAGCTCGGCGGCCGGGAGCTCGCACCGGGGTCGGCGAGGAAAGATGGTGGGTGAGAGGCGCCGGGCCGGGCCGCGCCGGGGGGGGCCCCGGCATCGCCCCCGCCGCCGTCTCCGCCGCTCCCTTCCGCCCGGCAGCCGGGCCGCGGACCGGAGCGGGGCGCGCGGCGGGGGCGGGCCGTGAGTAAGCACTTCCCGGGCCGGGCCGGGGCGGCCCGAGGCCCAAAACCCCCGGCCGGGGGTGGGGGGCGGCGAGGCCGTTAGTTGAACGTGAGCTCTCACCTCTGCCGTGAGCGACGGCTGCTCTGGTCAAGGGGTCGTGGCAGACGCGGGAGCAGGTACCTCGCTGAAACGGCTCCGCGGAGAAAACGGCCGGGGTTTAACTGGGGAAAGCGCTTTCCGCCTGCCTGTTCGCCATTACTAACGGATTTATTTTGTTCGTTTTAGTTCCGCAACCAGTATGACAACGACGTCACGGTTTGGAGCCCTCAGGTAAAACCTTTTCTAAGCTTTGCTGGTTTGTTTTTTGTGCGTTTTGTTTTTCCCCCGTTTCTTTTTTCTGTTCTTTTCTTTTTTCTTTCTTTTTTTTTTTTGCAGCAGTAGTATTGCAATAGCATAGGTTGCATTCAGATGCTTAAAATTTATTCCAGTCCTTTTTTTTTTTTTTCGTGTAGGTTCTAGGTTCCTAGAAAGCCTTAAGCACAAGGATCTGAATAAAGTTTAGATAACTTGGCTGTGGGCTTATAAAACTTTTACTTCTGGTGCATGCATGTGAATGATGCTTAGATGAACCCTGTTACACTGTAATTTCTGCTTTTCACAGTATTTAAGGGAGCTGTTTTCTGTATGTTCTTCTAACATGCATGTGGGTATATACACTAAGTATTGCATATAATTTTTGTTCACAGCAAAATAATAATTTAAATATGGTAAAGCTCTTAATGAAAATTAATTACAGGAAAATTATTCACAATTGTAGACTAAATAGCTCCTTTCTAACATTGGTGAGCCTACAAAAGAGGGAATGATTTAGCAGTAGCCTAATGTTTGGGAGGTTCAAACTCAGTTTCATTCTTTTTTGATATATTACCAATTTGTTATTACAGGTCTGTAAAATGAGAATAGTATCTAATTTTTTACTTAGTGCTTAAAGGAGAGTGTTTACTTAAGTAAGTCAAAACAGGAACTGTTTCTCATTTTACACCAGCAATTTTCATTGCTTAGCAAGCCTTCAGTTGAATGACAATACCTGTACCCACATGGTAATCTGAAGCATGGAGTTTGAAATACTGATTTTTGTAATATGAATTCACAAACGTTAATTTTATAAACTGACTTGCTCACAAATGTTTCTGTTAAATTTTATATATAAAGCTTATAAGTGTAACACAGAGCTGGAACATGCAAAGAGTTAAACACTGTATCATTTTGTAATGCAACATATATTGTGCTTCAGTGATGTAGTGTATAGCAGCTGTGTATCTCTTTAGCTTTCCATGTTGTGAAATGTTACAGGGCCTTCACAGTATCTCTGTACTTAAGATTATTTTGAGATTTGCACTGAAATTGGGAATTTATCACCTGTGAATCACTTTCACATTGTGTATTCTTCTGAAACTTGCAAAGGTTTTATTGAGTTCAGAATAAATGTTATAAAAATTTAAAAGCAAGTATCTTGATCAGTTCAGGTGTTTAATATTGTTTCTTCTTTTGATGCTGTACTCTAAGATAGGATTTTTGTGGAAAATTAATGCATCTTGAAAATTGACTCATTTCTAGACTTAGGAAAAGTAAAAATAAAATAATTGTAAATATAACATCATATTAATATAAAGTTAATATATCATTAGTTTTTGTTTCTGTATTACTATTGAAAGTCTTCATCATATAGTATTACTGTTTGAAAGATACATTTTTGATATACATTGAAACAGAGCCTGTTTCATACTTTCCATTGTGCCTTACGACCACCTTGAATATTTGAACGTTCTTTAGTTATTAGCATGATAGCCGTAGACAACGTTGAGCTGCTTTGAGAAATATACCCATTTATCTCAAAAGGATGATGAAGACTTTGAAATTTACATTTTAACATTTAAGAAGATGGTGATGATGCAGCAACTTCCAATTAATGAGATGTGCATTTGAAATAGTTCAGTACAGACATTTACTGAGAAATCTCTACACTTCAGGGAATGTTACAAGTTGAAATGAATATAAATTAAATTGTGTACATTTTATAAAAAATATATATATAATCAATATGTTCAATATGTAACTTGAATATTCCTTAGGGCAGTCTGTATTACCGTTTTTACTCCTTGCAAAATAAGCTTGAAAACACACCAAAAGTAATAATGAGCCCTAAGTGTTGCATAAATAAATCTGTATGCGATCACAGGCTGTTCCATATAGGCAGAGATACGAAATACTCCTTTAAAGGTTCAGGTGAAGCTGGTCATAGTCTGAGACTGTAAAAGGGGAAGCCAGGCAGTTTCTGTTTCTCCCCAGGCATTCCCAAGTCTCTTGCATGGCATGCAGGCTGAAATGTTTAATAAAATTCTTAAGTTTTGTTTCTGCAATCCTCAAAACAAATATTTTGTGGTGTTAATTTCTGTCATGCTGTTAAGACATTTCTTTACATAGCAAAAGTGTGTTCCACTTGGTTGTATTCCATTGCTATGGCTATGTCTTATAAATTTTGCTGCTTTTTAAGCTCTTTAATGGATGCAGAAGGAACCTTAGATTTGTTGTTCCTTCTAATTCCAGTCATATGCATTCATCTTTATAAACTTCAGTGGCATGGATATGGAGCTTGCCAGAGAAGCACAAACATGATGGGCGTTATCTTTTCTAGTCTTCAGTTTTAAAGTTTGATTTTGAAATTTGTAGATATCAGGTATTTTTTACAAAATTAAATTATATTAAAGCTTTGTTACTTATGTCTGTTTAGTATCTGCAAAATTAGAAGGCAGAACTCAGTATCCAGGAGTGCAACCCTGCATCCACATCTCATCCTTTTAAATGATTGTGTTTCTCTGGCAAATGCTGTATCAGAGACTTAAATTTTGAATTTCTTAGCAATCTGCTATAAAAATTATTTTAAAAACTATAACATTCTACTGAGACTTTTAAATGATATTAAAAAGTCATCAATAACATTTAATTTCTAAACTTTTTCAGAAATGGCCTTGAAAATATGAAAAGTGCTAATGACTTTTTGTAAAAGACATTTAAAATTGTTACTGTGTTGCAATTACTTCTCCACACCTTCCTGTAGATGCAGTATGGCTGGGCTGCAGAGGCAGTTATATGCTACCCTAGTAATTCTTTTGGCTTTCTTAATACAGGAGCAAAGAATAATCATATTTTACTGGTGGATGTTTTCCAATATCCTTTAAGGAAAAGGAGATGCAAGATTAAAGGCTAGAAAGGGCTTCACATTTTTTTTGCAGCCTTGCAAGTCATTCATGAAAATTGATAAATACATGTTGGACAGGTCATAGTGATTCCATACTGCTCTTGGAGAGGAAATGTTCAGTATTATTGAAATTCCATTATTATCTTAGTGGATAAAATGGAACATAAGGGTATGTTAAACATCTAGCGGATTTTCTATTTCTCCAGATAAACCACATCAAAAATCCTTTACCAGGAAAAAAAACAAAACAGTGGAACTAATGCAAGGTGATTTCCTGTAGATTATCCTCAGCACATGCCCACTCTAATAGCTCCAGCTGTGTGCTATATTTCAATACAACATCACAACGGGTTTTATTTGGCATAAGCTGGCCAACCAGAGTGTAGCAACTTAGCTGCATTGCCCTCAGTGGCAACATTAAAAGGATGTCTTTCTCCTGCAAAGCTCCTGACTTCTATAGATCCTGTGGGATCTTAATTGTCTTTGAGACCTCTACTCCTCTTTCAGACTTTACTGCAGTTGACTAATGGGTTCAGAAGTTATTAGGGAATGGATGGTGAGACACATTGCATAAGATTCATTTCTTTAGGAAACTAGAATAAAAGTTAGAGTCCAGCTAGAAGTTCCATTTTTGAATTGCATTGGGTTAGATACTGGTTCCACTGAAGACAGTGACAAAGTCTCACGGTTCTGATAATGCTTGGATTCACCCTTTCTTTTTAGTTTTCTACCTTTCTTTATATACAGTAGTGAGTGGCTTAGAGATAGCCAGAGTTATGTGGGTTAATGGTGAAGAGTTTGCAAAAGGTAATCAAAGAGGTCTATTGCTTGTAGGTTTAAATTGTCTTATGTAGTCTGTGTATCTGTTTGGCAGGGGAATCAAAGATCTGTAAATCAAAAACTATTGAAAATTGATATAGAGGATTAATTTTATACTGACAGTATATTGATTTTATTCTGTAGGGGCGAATTCATCAAATAGAATATGCCATGGAAGCTGTGAAACAAGGCTCAGCTACCGTGGGGCTGAAATCAAAAACGCATGCTGTTCTGGTTGCTCTAAAGGTAACTTTAAAACTGTGTTCTGGGGACAGCAATGTTAGCAGAGTAGTTTTGGCTTGGCAAATTAGTTTTGTCCAGTCTGAACTTTTATGCTGTATATAATGTAATATGTAATCCCAGTTTCCTTATGCTTGAACATCAAGGTAGAATATAAATATTTATAGTACCTATGCTGAGCAGGTCTTCACAAATTGGTGAAGTGAAGGAAATCGGTGAAAGATTTTCACTTTAAAAGCTAATTGGTCCTCTGTTCTTTTCTTTAGTTATTAAGTAGTAAAACTATTTTTCTCTCACAAAACTTGAGTGTCCATTCTTTCTTTCTCTTTTCTTTTTCTTTCTTTCTGACAGTCTCCTACTGAAGTAGAATTAGATTTTTCTTGTTTTCTGTTACAAGTTTATAGCTTTTATTTATTTTTTTTTTTCATGATCATATTCAGTTCTTGCCATAAACGTTAGTGGATTTCTTCACAGTGACTGGCAGACTGTTCAGTCTGTCATGTAGCTTTTTCTTTTCATGCACAGAGAGCACAGTCTGAGCTGGCAGCTCATCAGAAAAAAATCCTGTACGTTGACAACCATATTGGTATCTCAATTGCTGGACTTACTGCTGATGCAAGACTCTTGTGGTGAGTATCTTTGTGGTTGACGTACAGAGTTCTGCAATAATAATGAAGCGAAAGTTCATTTGTAGACCATTGCAAATGAAATTTTATGGTCAGCTAAGGATTAGTCTTGAGTTACTGTTCTCTTGTACTATGCTAAAGACCTCAGTATGAAATT
>NW_020447275.1:2010951-2017837 GCF_003343035.1 Apteryx rowi | reverse complement strand
TTTTTAAGTCATTGGCAGAAATCTCATTTGTTTGGCTCAAAATTTTGCTCTTTGGTTTTGTTACTAGTAAGAGAGTCCTCTGTCTGTTTTCCCCAGTGTGGTGGGGTTTCCAAGCAGCCTGAGAATGTGCATCACTTATTTCCCTCTAGTAGAGCGTTCTGTGTACATTTAAGACAGTTATTAAAAACATACACTGCTGTATACATAAGCTTCAGAGGGGTTTGCCTTTTATCTGCTGGCTACACAGTCTCAGCAGATGAGGTAGATGCACGCTGAGGGAGGAGGTTTCCTCAGTTTTATAGGAAAAGACAGAGAAGACATAGGAAGAATCTGTAAAATACAATTTAATTGCTGTACTGTTGCAAAGAAACATTGCCACTTAAATGTGATATTTTTTACAGATGACCCTTCTGTAGCCTGCATGAACTTTTACCTTCCCTTTGTATTGCTGAATATGCTGAATTTGTATTGCTGAAATAATGCAATACTCTTTCAAGCCTGTGGTCAATTTTATAAATAACAATTATAGGTCATGATGAAATGAAATTATGTAGTGCCTTTGACCCTTTTTCTCAACAAGCAGAGCTGAAACAATAATATATTTGCCTTAACACACAAATACTGAAACAAAACCTCATTGCAACTTTCACTATGCATTGGTTTGATTTTCTTTTTCTTTTTTTTTTCCCCCCTCCTCCTCCTTTCTGTGACCTCCCTCACCCAGCAATTTCATGCGTCAGGAGTGCCTGGATTCCAGATTTGTGTTTGATAGACCTCTTCCAGTTTCTCGCTTAGTGTCACTAATTGGAAGCAGTATCCTTTTGTTTGTTTTGTACTTGTTAAACTTTTACTGTTTTTTACATTTGTTCATACTTGTTCTTAAAATGCTTTTTATATATCACAACTTAAAATGAATTAACTTTTTCAATTTAGTATGAAAGTTAGTGTCTCTTTATTCATGTTCCTTGCTTGTCCTTTCAGAATATGCTCCCTAATGCACTGAATTGATAGAAAATCAATAAAGTGCTATGCAACATTTAACGTAGCACTACTTTTTCTGTTACATAGCACTGTCTTTGGAGGTGGGGAAAGAACAGATGACTGCACTACTCAAAATATGATCACTTACTGGATTGCAGCTGCTCAGTCAGGTCTTTTTCTGTGGCAACTTTTGTTGTCCCTGCATGGAACACAGTGGTGCCCTTGTATTCTGTTATCAGGTGCCTACAAAAAGTTCAGAGGGAAAAGAAATTAAATGAGGCTGTGCAGCATTAAGTGAACTGTTTGTGTTACTTGGTTGAATGCACCACTCATTTCTTTAAGGAAAGTTAATTGCTAAATATTCTTTTGGTGAAAAAGAGCTGGTGTTGGTATTCCAAATAAGCCCTGTGATCTATTTCTTTGAACGAATTCCTTAATAAGAGGAAAGGCTTTACAAAAGCTGTATGACAATTTTGGTGCATCTCTGCTTGGCTTGGGAAAATGTTTTAGGTAATTAACATGTTTTCTTGAGAATGTTTCCTTAGCTTGCTTAAGAAACCCAGATACCAACACAGCGTTATGGCAGAAGACCATATGGTGTAGGTCTGCTCATTGCAGGTTATGATGTAAGTACAGTGTGCCAGTTACTGTTGATCTAAAAGAAAATATGGTTAATTCAATTTTATACGAGTAAACATTAAGAGGAACAGATAGAAGGAAGAGGCAGACTTGTCAAAATTCTCTGGTTAAGGAATCATTTTCTGTATCTTACGCTAAAACATAACTTTTATAAATGTTGATTGGTGGTTAATGCTACTTAAACTTGTAAGGTATACATTTGCAAAAATGAAAAACCAATTATTTTAAGGTGAAAAATGAGATACTGTAGCAGGGCATGAGTTTAAGAGGTGTTGGGGGGAGTGATTGCTACATTGAAACACTATGGAAGAGCTGGAGTTTCTGAAATGAAGTTCCAGTGATCTTTATGTTTTAATGTCATTTTTTGTTTCTGTCAGAAACTACAAAAATTAGACTTGTTCACATTTTCAGGGATCAAAATGTTGGTGTTTATAAGCTGAAGCGAGCCTTTGATAACAGTAATTATTTTACTAATGATTATGAGTCTTTGCAAACTACTATTTTAAATACTTGTTATAAGATAAATGGATGTGAAAAGCCTCACAGGACACACACTTACTTGTTTAGCAAGAACTGTTTGCTTAATATAGTACACAAAGAGAATCTCTGCCCTGAAGATATTTCTCTTGAAGAAGGTTGAAGGAAATGGACAGCTTGCCTGAAATCTTGCATGGCGTGCTTAAATCTACAGCACGTTTTTACGCTTGTGCAGATCAGACAATGTATGTGAAATATTTTACTGTAAGCTGTGAGGTAGGAAGCATATGTATGCACAGTATAGCTTATGGAACAGAGAAAGATTTTTGGTGCCTGCTATCCTGCCTGCATATAAAAGCTACGTTTTTAAAGAACAAAGTGTGAAGGAGGATATTTGTAGAATATTTTATTTATAGAATAAGACTTGAAGAAATTGATAAGAACAGTGATGTGATAAAGAACATAAAATGTATCTTTGCTTATACAGAAGCTATGTGATGTATCATGAAGCAAAACTTTGTTTTATAAAATGCCGTGGTTTTTTTGTTTTTTTTCCTTTTGGCAGGATATGGGTCCTCACATCTTCCAGACTTGTCCCTCTGCAAACTATTTTGACTGTAAAGCAATGTCCATTGGTGCTCGTTCACAGTCAGCTCGAACTTACTTGGAAAGACACATGACTGAGTTTACTGACTGTGAGTAATGAAACTCTGTCTGTCTAATGGTCTTTGTCAGTTGCATGGGTTTTTTTCTGCTACTGCTCTATTCTTTTGCATTTAGTAAGATAGGAAGATAAATTTTGGAAGCCAAGTTTAGCATAAGTGTAAATCTGCTTGGAGACAAAAATTGTAAAGAAAACATTACAAATCTTAATTTCTAACATCTGGATATTTGTTAGATCTAATGAAAGAAATTTCAATTCAGAAGCTGAGAAAAAAGTGAAAGGTCTCCATCCTGTTTAACTCGGGAAAGAACAATTCTTTCCATTTCAAAGAGGGGATAATACTTCAGGATGAGTATTTAGCTTGTGAATTTAAAATTACAAATTTATTTTTATATGAAACAGTTATGTGAAGGCTACTGTGTATCTGATCAGGGAAAAAATAGCTTGAGTATCACTGTACTGGAGACAATGCAGGTGCCAAAAACATGCCTTTTGGCTCAAATATAAGGAAGGGCTCATTTCTCAAAGTATATTTTGATAACCAACTCTATATTCAGTACCAGAAGTACACAAGGAGTGGAATTCCGGAAGTCAGAATAGCCAGCTGGGAATGGGAGGAAGGGCAAATGAGTTTCTAGAGATAATACTGTATATTTCATAAATGTCTTTTTAATTGCATTTAATTTTTAGGTAATCTAAATGAGCTAGTTAAACATGGACTGCGTGCCCTGAGAGAAACTCTTCCTGCTGAGCAAGATCTGACCACCAAAGTAAATACTAGCTTTTTATTTTATTTATTTTTTTAAGAAGAAATTCTACTGCCATTGTTACTAGAAATTACTATGACAAAATCAAAGTATGGCTGGCATTGAAATTTAGAAGCCAAATACTAGTAGATAGTGTCATCTCCATTTCATATGTGACCAGTTTACCTACAGCTTCATTAATGATCTGTGATTTTTTTTTTTTTCTTTAACAAAATGATACTTTTTCTAAATAAGACATCACTTGCCTGGTTGCTTGCATAAAATATTCTACTTCAAGCTTTGATCAGTGTTTAAGATGCATTGAATGCAACTAGATGTCACTTTGCTTTGTAAGCAGAATCAGCAATTGGAAAGGACTTGGAAAGAAAGGGGGGAAGTTTCCCCTTCAGTCAGAGCACAGCTATGCAAACAGTTGATTGAACATCCAGCACCAAAAAGTTGTGGAAACCTCTGGCAGGAAATATGAATTGAGCAACTCTTGAACAAGAAACTTCTAAGCAGATCTCTTGCCAAAAGCTAGTGTTATGTTTGTGGCTGATCTGCCCTTATCTGTGTTTAAGCCTTTTTTTATTCTTAGACCATCTTGTTTTGATGGAACTTTTACAATAAGGAAAATGGGGAAAAAAAGATGAAGTGATCAGTGATTTTGAAAAATCAGGTATTTGTTATTTAAAAGAAATAGACAGAAATTGAAATCCTTGAATAGTGGTTTTATTGGTAAGATTTTGAAGCATGATAGCTTCTGTAGGGAATAAATCTCTCTCCCTCCCTCCATCCCTTTCCTTTTCTAGTACAACCTACCAAAAAGGGAATCTCTCAGAATTCCTCTCTTCCTTAAGTAGACACAAATAGCAAAGTGAATCCCTTTATCACAGGAAGAAACTTGAATCTGTTTCACGAGTGAGAACTGTAAAGCCATTAAGTTATTTGCAGAAGAATGTGTCTCACTTCTTTCAAAAATTTCCTTAACAGAATGTTTCCATTGGAATTGTGGGCAAAGACATGGAGTTTACTATCTATGATGACGATGACGTAGGACCATTCCTAGAAGGTCTTGAGGAGAGACCACAGAGAAAGGTTTGTGTTTCGTGTACAAATAAATAGGCTTTGTTGAAAGACAACATTTTGTGAGGTATGATCTATCACATTTATGTTTGTTGTTTAATTCTCTTATAGTCTAGTAGAGTTTTAGGTATGCAGTGTTAAAATTTGACGTTACTACATGAAAACAGGAGGCAACATATAATCTTGGTCTAAAGACTGAAGCTGGAGACTAAGCTGCTTATTAAATCAATTTACGGTGAATTGGTAGAAGGCCTTTCCGATGTCTTCATCTTCTTTCCCTATCTAGGATTATTCTTTTTTTCCACTTTCTTGCAACAGAAGTGGCTATATATGTTTCTGATGCCTCCTCAGTCTTCTAATTACCAGCTCTGTCCTTCTCCATACTTGATTTATATAACACTGCTTGTAAGCTCTTTGCTTATGTGAGCTGTGTTTACCACTTGTGATGCTCAATCCAGTATAAAGCTGATTGCTAGGTATTGTTTTCTGCCCTTCTAAAATACATTTTTTTCTTCTCTTTAAGCCTGCTCCGCCTGCTGATGAACCTGCGGAAAAGGCAGAGGAGCCCATGGAGCACTAGTTGGTGGATGAACTCCTCTGTGTGTTAATCTATGTGTAATTATACAGGAAGATATATCCATCTGCTGGTAATCTTTATCCTGACCTATATGCGTCTTCTACTGACACATTCTGAGGATTATACTTAAAAAAATAAAAAATAAAAAAAAAAATAAACCCACCCACCTATCCTTAAATGGTAGACAGGATAGTTGGATGCATTTTCTTTGACAAGAAAGATGTTACCATTTTTTAAATAGTGCACAATACTGTGGGTTTTTTTTTAATGAAAAGCATATTGCCTTTAACTTGTAAGGACAAGTGGAAATAAATCTTTCTTGGAATCTGCTGTTTATTTTTTTCAATCTGAACAAATAACTACTCAAATACTTCTTTCATATCATCAGTGTGATATCAAGATGCAATCACGTACTTGACCATTTGCCGTATTGAAACAGTAACTGATTCATGAGCACTCACTTGCTTTATATAAATATAATGCTCATGAAGTATTGCACTGACAGAAATTCAAAGCGCTCTATGTACAAAATAGCTGTAGAACAAGTAGGATGCAGCAAGTTTCCCCATGTTGTCTTGTGATTGTCTCAGTTGTGACTTGGACAGATGTTTCTAGTTATGAGTGTTTACTAGAATTATTGCAGATGGAATAAGCATAAAGCTGCCAACAAGCTTTTTCAGTTCTCTTTTTTAATAAAACCCAGCTCATTCAAAACTGAAATGAATCACTTTATATCTTTAGAGCCATCAAACAGCCATCAGGTAGCTAAGGGCTTTTCTTTAGCCCACTAGTATGCTAAATGGAGGTAATGATGGAAACATGTAAAATTGCCCTTACAAGTCCCCTGAGTTACCCGGTCTCTACATTGCTTCTTAATAAACATGCGCTCTTGGATTTGTCCCTTCAGTTTGTGCTGTAGAGGCTGTGGACTCTCTTTAGTGACAGCTTGGATTTAAGTTCAATGTCACAAAATTTGAATGATCTTTTTGTATTGCAGTTTTCTGTACTACATTGCTATTGCTGATCAGCTTCGATGCAGATTTTTCTTCCAGCTGTTGAATGTCATGTGAACATTAGACACGTCAACTGATACTAATGTCCTAAAGCCCAGTTAAAGTGAGAAGAGTAATTTCCAATTTATAACAGTGGCAGCAGATTTCTTCAGTGATGTCTCATAGGGAAGTCCCGGGAGCCAGTGTTGTGTATAGAGATGCAAAAGACCTGTGAATCTGCAGTGTGATAAACAAAACTAATTTGGCATTATTTTTTTATTTTAATTGTTGGCTATTTCGGTCTCTGTAGAAGCTGGGCACCCTGCCCTTGCTGTCGCGGTAGTTGTGCTTAGCTGTGCAACGTCACCCCGTGGCGCGTGTGACGTCACGGCTCGCGGTGCTGACGCAATGGCGAGGGGGCTCTGGCGGGCTGGGCGCTTCCTGCTCCCCTCCCCCCCGGCTTCCGCCCGCGCTTCCGGGCCGCCTCGCAAGGGGCGGTGGCGTCAGAGGGGCAAGGCCCTCCCCGACCCATGACGGGGCGCGCCCCCCCAGCGGGGCGGTGCCTGGCGGCCCGGCCCCGTCCGCGTTCCCGTGCGAGCGGGAGGCGTGTCCCGCCAGGGCCGCCGTAGCATCGATGTGGCCTGAGGAGGGAGCGGCTCCACGTCAGCCATCGCCGGAGCGGGCCGCGCCAGTGCCGGGAGCCGCCACCGCGGGCCGCGCCGCC
>NW_020447275.1:1973059-2010805 GCF_003343035.1 Apteryx rowi | reverse complement strand
TCCCGCTGCTCCGCGGCCGCCGGCGCGGGGCCTCCCGGCCCGAGGCCTCGGGGCGGGCCGGCCAGGGCCTTCCTGGGGCCCCTCGGAGGAGCGCCTGGCAGGCGGCCGCAGGGCCCCAGCTCGCGGTGCCTTAACGGCGCTCAAACGAAGCAGCGCGCACGTCTCTGCAGCGGCTCGGGGTCACCTCGCTCGTGTCTGTGTGCGGTGGGGCGCGGTCTCCCAGGGAAATGGGGTATTGCTGCCGTGTTTTGTGTCTCTAAGTTTTTCACAGGAATGGTAAGAAAAAGAATAAAAACTAAACAGTTTAAAATCATAGTTAAATGCGTTTGGCGTTTCGAGCAAGAGCTAGTCACCTGGAAAGTGAGGAGAGAAACCTATAAACTTACTCGTGTTTTTCTTTTTAATAAAAGCTTTTATGTTCTGTTTTGCAGGTGGTGCAGAGGTAAAATGATGCTTTGTTAGGGTTTTGGTTTATGAGGTAGCTCTTTAACGTCCTGTACAGAGTTCTGGACTTCACAAGTCTTTAACTCTGTTCTGTAAAGCTAAGTGAAAGTATATAGCTGAATACAAAATTCTGTGGTCAGGCAATATTAATAGCTAAAACTTAAAGTGAAATTCTGTAGTTGTAATTCTCCCAGCACCATGACTGATGTTTAACTTCTGTAGGGGTTCATTTGCTTCTCAAGGCTGCTGTAGTGGGAGAGCAGGCATGTTCTCTTTGTCTTCCTGTGCATGTATTGGAAATTGTGTGACTGAATTTCCTTACGCAAATGTGGGTATTGTCCGATTTTATTGCGGGGGAAGTCGAGTAGCATCTACTTTCTTCTTTATCTGGGGCATTCTTGGTAAGATGAAATTTTGATTGGGGAGACGCTGGTTCCAAGGCTTGATGCCTCTCTATGAAGAAGAATTGGTTGTTGTCCTCATTGCCCAGTCTTCCAGCTCTGTATTTTAAGAATTTCCCTTCACTGCCACTTTTCAGAGCCTAGGAGATGGTCCATGTTTCCTGCTTTAGAGATCTATTTTGCTGTGATTTTTGAGGAAGTTTCTGCAGTTGGGATCTTTCTATAAGGAAAGATACTTTATCTGTTTTTCTCACAGCTGTGGTTTATTGTCTGTTTGATGAGGCTGATAGAGATGAAGATGCTAGTTGCAGAGCTTTGAGGCAGGAGCTCTGGCTAAGGGAATGGGATAGAGGACAAAAGCTGCTGCTGAAGCAAGAAAATTATTGTTTCTGAAAAACACCAGGATTATTTATGTAGATGTTTGTAGAGAAACAATGAGCTTGAAGGATTTAATCCTTAAAAGTATAAAATTCATAACAGAAAGAAGCTTTCAAAAATAAATGTTGTGTTAGAACCCTTTTTTTGTAGTAGTAGAATTTGTGATGCTGTTCTCATTGTGTTCTTTTCTCATAGCTTGGGAGTAGTGGTGCTTTTTACTCAAATTTGTGAGCCTCTGAGGCAAAAAAGAGGCTACAGCCCAAGTTAGCAGAACTTCCCTGCTAACTGTTTAGGCTGAGATTCTTCAGCTGGCTGTTTGATAAGAAAAGGGACTTTGCTTCCGGTATCAGCTTGTGGAGTTTCTCATCCATTTGTTCAGATGCCTGACTCCTTGGCCCACTTTGCCTCCTCTTTTGTCAGAGAGGCAGTGCTTTGAACTGGACTGTTTTTTGTTCTTGCTTGCTGTTCTTACTGCTTTAAAAGTAAAGTGGGGGTGGTGGATTTACAGGGTTCACATCTCAAAAGTTGCCTCAGCACAGGTGAAGAGGTGATGTGGGGTAGGAACTGGTGTCCCCAGGCAGTAACTTCTTAAACTGGCATGTTGTTGAAGGCTTTGTGTCATGGCGCTAGGACCCTGCTTGTGTTTGTCCAACTTCAGAGGATTCTTTCAAGTGCTGAAAGTGATCTGCAGTGAAAGTGTAACCTTAAATTGGAGAGTTTAGCATTTTAATCTGTCATGAAAATCACAACCTGTGATGGGGATCATTTAATTCACTTGGTCCTATTATTATTTAGTAGCAATAATTATATAAACAAGTGTGTATTTTTATACATATTCTGAGTCATACATAGTATTGTATTTTAAAGTAAAAAGCCATTTTCCCTGTTTTAATGTTTTGTTAACATCAATCTCAGACTTCAAGAAAATTAGTTGCGGTAAATGCATGTAGAAAGTAGTTTTTTCTCTGAACTTCTGTAGAAAATACAAAGTTGGCCATGTAATGAAAAGTAATTTTTTTTACCGTGCACTTCTGTATGGTATCATAGTGAGTGTTAAGTGACCAAGCTCAAACTTGAGCATATTAAATTACTTAGGAATGGAATAAAAAAAAAATTAATCACAAAAGTGTATTACAAAAGGAAGTGACAAACAAGGAAAATGAAGATTGAAGTTAATTATTCGCTTTATTATCTGAATTGTCAGCTACATAGCACCTTTAGTGGACTGTAATCCTCTAGTACTTTTTCTCCATACAAATACTTACTTTTCTCCTATTAGTGACTAGAGGAGCAGTTGAGTAGTGTTGAGCTGATCTAATGATTTTTAGCAGGTAACAGGGCAATCCTGCTTTTCTCTCCGTCATGTTCTCCCTTCTGTCCTTGGTTTCTGCTCTGTTGGATCTCACGCTCATCTTCAAAACTTCCTTCATGGGCTGATTCATCTTGTTAAATGAGAAGAAAACTCTTCCCTTTTTTGTTGTGGTGTTCTTCAGGTTGATTTTGCAGGTTAAGTCAAAAGTTGAGCCCTTGCACTCCAGTGCCCTGGAGGGCCACAGGTGTGCAAGGAAAACAGTGGGAACATATGACCAGGATCAGAGGGGTGAGTAGAAAAGGGAAAAGCTGCCGTATCCATTCAGTGGCAATCAGGTGCCCATACACTTCAGGCGTCTCTAACTGGACCCTAAGTATTGGAAAGATTTATTTTGTTTTGGCCATTACTTTGGGAAATTTCATATTCTTACTTAATTATTTTATATTAACAGGAACATGTAGTGTAATAAAACATTGAGAAGGCTTTTGAATGTGATTTTTTTTTTTATTTTTATTTTTTGAGAAACCCAGTGCTTCCTTGAAATCATAAAGTTGCGAGACACTTTTGTGCTGCTTGTTAATAAAATCTGTTGACTTTGGGGTGATTTTGTTTCCTTGTTTTTAGGTTGTCTGACATTTGTGTCAAAATAATTCTTCTCTTGAGAAAACATTTGTAACCAAGAACAATGACTGCTGCAGAGAACGTGTGTTACACGTTAATCAATGTTCCAATGGATTCAGAGCCACCTTCTGAAATCAGCTTAAAAAATGACCTAGGCAAGTAATGAACTATGGTTTGAAGGTTGAATAATGCTAACTTTCTTTCATTATACCTTTCCTAGAATACTGTTTATATTTTAGAACTCCAGCAAGTCTATTTGATTTTTATTTTGTTGATTTCTGAAATGTATAAATTCCTCTCTTTGCTGTGCTTTGAGAAACACATTGTGATATTTATCTACTTATTATGTGGGTTGTTTTTTTTTTTCTCCTTGGTCTCTGCAAAAATTTGAAGTCTGTTTCTGTCCTTCAGTTTGAAGTATGCTCAGGTAGATTTACGTAATGCAGTGATATAAATCTTTTTATCGCTTGTTGTTCAGTGCATTACTGTATCTTGCTTGCAGAAGTGCCGGTGTTAGTATGTCTCTAACATCACAGTGCATAGTATCCTGGTATAAAATGCTGTTTAGTGGCAAAATTTGTTGAACTCAGTTAATTCTAATATGTTGATCTGCAATTAAATCTGAACTCTGGGTTTATTCTTTAAGTATCTCCTGCTACCTCTTTATTCTTTCAGAACTAAGGGGATGAATTTTATTGATGATGTTATATTGCATTCCTTAAGAGGGAGTTTGTATCTTCTGACATCAAAGATTAATCTTCTGTTAGATTTAAAAACTCTAACTTTCTCATTTCATAATTACTGTGACTTGCATTCTTGAATTTTTCCATCCTTTCTAGAAAAAGGAGATGTCAAGTTGAAAACAGAAGCTTTGAAGAAAGTAATCATTATGATTCTAAATGGTGAAAAACTACCTGGACTACTTATGACCATTATACGTTTTGTACTGCCTCTCCAAGATCATACCATCAAAAAACTGCTTCTGGTCTTTTGGGAGATAGTTCCAAAGACCACTCCAGATGGCAGGCTTTTGCAAGAAATGATCCTTGTATGCGATGCATATAGAAAGGTAGCCTGTTTATTGCTTATGGTCACATGCTGGATCTTTATAAAAAGTATATCATTTTGTGTTACTTTTTTAATATATATATAAAAATGGTATATGCTCTGTGTTTGCTTCCTAACCACTTTGTCTCACTGTTTCAGAGCTGGATAACTTTTAGATAACTAACAAACTTACTACCAAGGAATTTTGTGTGGTCATTTACTATTATTACTAAAGAAAGATTTAGTACTCTTACTTTCCAAGTTAGTGAACTTCAAAGATGAGGGGTGACTACTCTTTCCATGGTGTTTTGGGACAAGTCTTGGGTCATAAAAAGAAACACATTACTTTTGGAATAACTTCATTTGTAGTCTGTTTGTGACACTGCTTCACAAAGATAATAAGGTTCCGCAAGTTCTGTGGGAATCGATGGGAAGCAGATAAACACTAGTTCATTATATTCACTAGAGATTAGTATCCATTGTGCAGGAATGCCTGCAGCGTGAGCTTCCACAGTTTGAGTCATCAGAGAAAACAAACACAATGCAGCACCCCCTCCCACCCCCCAATTTTGTAAAATTTACTACACAGAAATACTTTTTTTTAAAGATTTTGGCACAGCAGTGTTTTGAGAAGGTATTTCATGAGAAGACAATGAGGTGTCCTTGTTGATATTTGGGATTTGTACCATGGAAAGGATTGGTGTGGGAAAAGGCTAGCAAGTACATTCATCTGAACTTAACTAGCTTGTAGAGTCTGGCATTTCAGGTATGCTTCTTATTTGTTTTAGGATCTTCAGCACCCAAATGAATTTATCCGAGGCTCTACTCTTCGTTTTCTTTGTAAGCTGAAAGAAGCAGAATTGTTGGAGCCTTTGATGCCAGCCATTCGTGCATGTTTAGAACATCGTCATAGCTACGTGCGCAGAAATGCAGTTCTTGCAATTTACACAATTTATAGGTAAATGCCAGAAACTATTTATAGCTTTGGAGGCAGAAGACCAAGGCTAACTTTGGTGACCTAGATAGTTTTGGAGATCTCATAAATGTCTATCAAGGACAGCAATATAAGTCACTGTTAATTGGGGGGGGTGGGAAGGGAAGGAGGAAGGGTGTTCTCCCCCCTCTTCATCCCCTCCTCCATCTGATGGACTTCTTTGGAAAAGTGAAAGGTATTGCTGTTGCTTTTTCAAGTATGACTGAGGTCCTCATGCTGCAGGTTAATTTGTCTGGGCAAATACCTTTCTTAATGATATAAACATTAATAGCAATGTTTGTCCACAACTATAAATATAGAAGAATCTTTAAAAGAATATGGATATATGTTATTTATTTGAAGTGAGACATTCTTCATGTAATAATTTACTGCAGTTACATACTGAAGCATTGTTGCAGCTGTTTACCTAAACAGTGTGAACATTACCATTAAACCAAAATCACTGGTGGGATAATATCTTAACTGTCATGACAGCAAACGGTTGTAGGGTTTTTTTGTTTGTTTGTTTTTGTTTTTTTTTTTTAGTTCCTTGGATCTGTTCACAGTTTCAAGTAACTACACAAAAGCTATGTCTCATGATTTGTTTTATGCTGTTTGAAATTTTTTTTTTTTTTTTAAACACTTGTCTGGAAGATATGCAGTTAAGCCTTAGGCTCTGCCCTTTGATAATAGTCCTTTTAATTATGTGTTTTGTTTTTTGTTTGTTTAAGAAATTTTGAACATCTTATACCTGATGCTCCTGAATTGATCCATGATTTCTTGGTAAATGAGAAGGATGCAAGCTGCAAAAGAAATGCGTTTATGATGCTAATTCACGCAGATCAGGTAAGGATACTTGTCCTTTAACTCATTTGGTTTAAATACTTGAAAACCTACTTGCTGATAAACTAAGGTACTACTAAGTAAACACAGTTTAACTAATTGTCTATTAAAACTATGAGCAAAAACTATGAGCAAGAAATAAGTAAAGAAATTTGAAGCAAGAATCAGAGTAGTACCAATATTTAAAGTTGAAAAGTTGGAAGTTTTTAAAAACTTAATTGAAGATACTCTCCCCGATGGAATACCTACTACAATACATGGTGGTGTTAGCACACCTGTGTAATATTTCTAACTGTGAATAAGTTAACATACGTCTTTAGTACTGTCTTTGTTTAAATAGTGCAGTTGCTGTATTTGGAAAAGGCACATATTGGTGCTGAAAACTATAAGTAATTTTGCCAAATGAGCCTGACCAGACTGAGAAGTGTTCCTTTACCTCCTGCTTTGTAAGTTTTATAGTCACATGAGAAAGAAATTTCTGTTTATTATTTGGGATTATTTGTTATACAGGCAATTGTCTTTTGTGCCTGGTTTGCATTAGGTTCATGGTTTGTATTTTTTTGTGTGTCTGTCTTTTTTTGTTTGTTTTCCCCCATCCATAGGCAAAATGGATTATTTTGCTCTTAAGGTTTGCCATTTTATTTTGATATATTATTGTGTAAGTTGTTTTAAATTGCAAGTTGAGGAGTTGAATATGTGCTGGTTTACATTTTGATTTTAAAAAAATTGCTTTAAAATACAGCTGAGTGAGAAAACTCATCTGAATAATTAAGAATAATTTTTTTTTATTTGTGTAGGATCGAGCTTTGGATTATTTGAGTACCTGCATTGACCAAGTCCAGACATTTGGCGACATATTGCAGTTGGTTATTGTTGAACTAATTTATAAGGTAAAAGGAAAACATCGTGGCATGCTTAGAATAAATGTGCATTTTAGCTTACATTAGACCGCTTTCTAGAAGGGATGGGACACCACTGGAAAAGGAATTTTAGCTAGCACTTGGTCCATGTTGGGGATGTGTCATTGCTCTAGTAGAGCTGAATATAATTTGTTTCTTAATAAACTGCTCACGTATGCAGAGTATAGAGCAATGTGTCTCATCTGATTTGCCATGTCATGAACTGTATATTATCAAACTGTTGTTCTTTGTTTATCTGTGCAGGACATCTGTTAAAAAAGCTAGTTGAGGATATATATACTCTTCCTTTTGAATCGAAGTTTTAAGACTTTGCAGCATTGCACAGAATTGTCAATAATAGTTTTTTAATAGCTTTTGTAAATAGCTTTTTGCAACTGTGAATGACACTTCTAATCCCCAAAAGTTTGTCACCATTTGCTTTATTTTCTCCTGGTAGTAGGATAGTTAAACAGTTAAACTATGCGGTTGCTTTTTTTTTTTTTTTTTTTTTATAGGCTAACTTTTTTTTTCTTTTTTTTCCTTTAACCTAGGTCTGTCATGCAAATCCATCAGAGAGAGCTCGGTTTATTCGGTGCATTTACAATTTATTGCAGTCATCAAGTCCTGCAGTGAAATATGAAGCTGCAGGAACACTAGTTACGCTCTCCAGTGCACCAACAGCAATCAAGGTATATGAGAAATGTTTTCAGACGTTTCAGTAGTATTTAGTGCACTGGAATACTGTATGCTGTATGTTGATACTTTGAAAGACTAAAGACTTTTGTAATATGAGGTGTTTGACACATCACATGTGAATCACTGTTTTATAATATCTCTTATCTATATTGGTCAACAAAAAGAATGACCAAGAGTATTTTGCAGGCCTGTGACTAGTGGACTTCATATCATTTGGTAGTGAACAAGTTTGAACACTGCAAACTATCACAATAGCGAATGCCAACCTGCATTCTTCTTGGCATGCTTAGCCAAGCAGACTAATGCTGAAGATTTACAGAGATTGAATGACTTGCTTTACTCATAAATGTGATCCTTTCTAGATCAGGATGAAAATATAATGCAGAGAAGGTTCACATTTAAGATTACTGCTTGACCTTTGTGTTCCTAGATTTATGTTTATACAGCTGATTATTTCAGACTACATAGAAATTTTAAACTTGTAAAGAAACTTTAAAAATAGAATATACCATTTAGATTGATATCAAAAGCATTGTAAATAGATCAGAGGGAGAATTAATTCTTATGTTCTTGCAGTTTTATTTGTTGAGTGGGAATGTTGCACCTAGAAGCTGTCATTAAAACTATATCTGGATATGCTAACACTGGCTACTGTTTTGAATTAGTTTTCATGTCCAGTTGTGTACTTATAAGAGCTGACCCAAAGCACACCAGAAAATTTAACTTTATAACTTCCCTTGACTTTGAAATCAAGTCTGTGTATTGTAAGCTGATACCATTGTGAGCTTTCCTGTGCCATTTTTGTCATGAACTGGTGGAGTCACGTTTACAATTGACCATAAAGCTTTAAAGACTGTCTTTCTGGTTCATTTCTCTTCCCAATTCTTGAGCAGTTGCTTTAGTAACAATGTAGAAGGTACCTTTTTCTGAATTTCTCTCAGAAATTGCCCTTTTCTCCATTACTTCAAGTATTTAATTTTTTTTATTTTAGGCAGCTGCCCAATGCTACATAGATTTAATAATTAAAGAGAGTGATAATAATGTGAAACTAATTGTTTTGGATCGGTTGGTTGAACTAAAGGAGCATCCCTCCCATGAACGAGTGTTACAAGTATGTTATCTCTCTATTTTCCTGCAAGCTTATTGAAACAAACAAACAAACAAACCACTTCCAGGTGTTGTCGTATAGGGAAAAATATACTTAATATACTTCTGAAGTTTAAACCTTCTGTTGGTACGTTTGTTAAAAACAGCTGGATGGTATTTTACATTTAGACTTGCTGCTTTTATTTTCCTGCATAAGAACTAACAATGACAAATACTGTCTCGATTATAAGGTTTAATGGTATAGCTTGCACAATAGACTTTATGTAAATATTATAATGTATTAAATGAGCAGTGTGAAATTTTTTAATGCATATGTAGGATATCTTGCCAGTTATGTATCAGTAACTTATATATTAAGTATCCATAAAGTCTTTGAAAATCATTGAGGACTGAAAATTAGAATTGCATGAAAAGCAAGTCACTTAAAGCAACAAAGTAGTTAGTATTTCATTATTGTTGCAGGATTTGGTTATGGACATCCTCAGAGTGTTGAGTACCCCTGATTTGGAAGTGCGCAAAAAAACCCTTCAGCTAGCTCTGGATCTTGTCTCTTCAAGAAATGTGGAGGAGGTAAAATATATATTATTTATGTTTCATTACACTTCTGTTCTTTGGAAAAATATGTGGTTTGTTTCAATTTTATTTGATCTTTTCTATAGCTGGTGATTGTTCTGAAGAAAGAAGTGATTAAAACTAATAATGTGACAGAGCATGAAGATACTGACAAATACAGACAGCTGCTTGTTCGTACATTGCATTCCTGTAGTGTTCGGTTTCCAGATATGGCTGCAAATGTTATTCCAGTGGTATGCAAACATTTAATTAGATTTTCATTAAATACGTTCTAACTGTACCAAAATCCTTGCTACCTTCCCCCACAAAAGCATAGCTGAAGCCATGTTTCTAATGATGGGTTTACACTATATTATTTTTATTAATATTATTTTATATTAATTTTAATGCCCTAAGAACTGTAGGACTTTTGATGTTGTAGTTATTCATCTTCTGCAACTTTTATTTTTAAATATTCTTGAAGAACATTAGCTGAAAAGTACCTCTACTTGAAAGCACGATAATCTTTGTTTAAAAAAATTTTGGGATTATGATAATTGATTGGAATGTACAGGACTTTTTTTCATAATTTGTTTGATTTTTAGCTTTGCTTAATGAGATATATGAACAGTCTTATTTTTCTGAATGTAGAAAGAAAATATTACTGTATGAACATAATATAATTTTGAGACTAAATTTAAATTAAATGAGTCTTTTCTCTTATTCCTTCCTGTTCTTCCTGTCTGTGTTCATCTGTTTGATACTATAATAACTTCTGTGAAGCATGTGATCTCTTGCAAATTATGCAACTGTGTTGCTGTTTGTGCTCATGTTCACTCTTTTGTGCTAGCTGATGGAGTTTCTTAGTGATAATAATGAAGCAGCAGCTGCTGATGTTTTGGAATTTGTGCGTGAAGCAATCCAGCGGTTTGATAACCTCAGACCTCTTATTGTTGAGAAGATGCTCGAAGTCTTTCACGCTATTAAATCTGTCAAGTGAGTCCAAAATATGATCTTTGTCCAAAATTGAAGCACTGTATTGCATGTATATTGTCATTACATATATTCTAGCTGTTCCAAAATCCCTACTACTGAGCCACACAAAAGAATAACTGAAGCTGAGATATTCTAGGGGACAGCTGACTTCTAGGTACAGCATTCCTCCTGCCTATTTATACAAAACTATATTGGGTGCTTGTTGCATTGAATGAAATAAATTGACTCAAATTTCATTTTTATGATGCAATTGTTAATTCTGTTTCCATTTGCTAGAGAGCATCACTGTTGATGAAGGCAAACCCGAAAGTGATGTATTTGTTAAAATGGAGTTATGAAGGGATTATTGCAGCAGAAATTTGCATTTGAAGGAAACTGGAAATGCTTACTGGACATTTGTCAGAAAACCCAGTCTTAACATATATAATCTGCAAAGCGTCTTTAGTATCTTTCAGAGCACTAGAAACTTGACTTTCTGATGAATCTGCATAGGTTCAGTCATATAAAGAGAACTATTCTGTATCAGGACAGCACTTTACCATTTTTCAGAGTACGCTATGTATTGAAATCCTAGCTCTGTCATGCTCTCATTAAGCGGCAAAAAACTGAAACAGTGGTAATCTCCTTAATCTTCATTTGTCTTCCCGTTGTTCATTGTCCTACATGATGGAAAAGTTAGTCTGTCTTAATTATAAAAATTACATCTGACCTTATCCAGTTAAAATAGAGTTACTTTTTATGATTGTAATAAATTTTATTTTTATGAATATCAAGATTAACCCAGGAATAAATTCGTAGCAGACAATATGTCTTATTTGATGTACTTGTTCATTAGTTTAGTAAGGCTGAAAGGATGAGTGTTTTTGATCAAACTTGCTACGTTTTATTTAATATGCTGCAAGCAGAATATTTTTTCTGTTCTGTCACTCATATCCTTTTGAATTTATTGAGGATGGCATTTACCACCTGACCATAAATCACTTCCCTTGATGCTAATGTCAGTGTATCATGAAAACATTACTGTGTTACTGTTCTTATCTTAGGATTTATCGAGGAGCTTTATGGATCCTTGGAGAATATTGCAGTACAAAAGAAGATATACAAAGTGTAATGACAGAAGTTCGCAGATCACTAGGAGAGGTGTGTTTGTTTTGTTATTTGTTAGACTAGCTTTTTATGGTTTTACTACTATATACAGTGTGTTATCTAAGAAAAAAACTTTAAAAATCAGGTAAAAGGCAGTTTTGAGCACTTGTGACAGGTAATTGTGTGTGCAAGAAATCTAAAGCAAAAATTAAATGGGGTTTTGCATTCATAATTAAATTATTTTCAAGTAGAATGTCTGTAGTCAGCATATACTCAGAATAAGTGATAGCTGATTACCTCATATTTAGGAGGGGAGATGAGAAATTTCTTATTTCAGAAAATTATGGCAGCTTTAAGTGCTTTAAGTCTGGGAAGTTCTGAGAGGTATCTAAGACATTCTGTACAATGTTGCAAATGAACTTTATTCGGGGGAAGGAGGCTTCTGTATACACTTCGATATCTACATATCTCCTTAAATTCTCTCAAATTGTTGCACTGTAATTGACCTTACAATACAGACAGTTTTTATGAAAGCCTCTGCACAACAAAAATGGCTTTTTAAAATTACAGTAGTTGTTTCCTGATCACTCTTAGATCCCGATAGTAGAATCTGAAATCAAGAAAGAAGCTGGCGAGCTAAAACCTGAAGAAGAAGTGACTGTGGGTCCAGCCCAAAAATTGGTGACAGAAATGGGCACTTATGCAACACAGAGTGCTCTCAGTAGTTCCCGACCTGCCAAAAAGGAAGAAGACAGGTATCTAAGATTTCATACTAGACCAGCAGTGACTCGGTTAATTTTAAGAGTGATATTCTCTCTCATACAATGGCTAGTGGTTGAGATGGTTTCCTGTTTTTAAGGTATTATCTGAAGTAGATGATATCTGATGAGAAGTTGCATAATTGCTTGGGAATTGTAATCAACAATTATTATATATCAAAAAGGACATTATGATATCCTAAATTCCAACTGATTCTTTGTTCTTTGTGCATCAAGTCCCTTTGCAATTTTAATTGGATATGGAAATATTGCCTTTAAATTAAGAGAGTTTTTTTCCTTAATGTTGCTGTGCACTGTTTAACGTCTGCTATATTTTACTTCATTGGTAGCTAAAACAATTGTTATATTTTCTTAATAACTGCAGTTGAGTTACTTTGTTTGGACTGGTCATTATCACGTCAGAGCTACAATGAAATATATTGTGGGTAGAAATTATTATCCCTTACAGTTTTCACTTGACTTCCTATTCTGTGTGGAGTTGGCTGTGTGACTTGTAAATACCTCTGTATTTACAGAGGTATTTCCTTCTGGAGAAAAAGACCTTCTTCTGAGACCTTTCACGTTTGTTTTGTTTGTACAGTATTGGGTGCTAAGGTATGAATATGATATATATGTTAAAGAGTATCTTCCAAAACTAGTCTCCTGATGATCATCTTTCTTTGCAGACCTCCGTTAAGAGGATTCCTGCTTGATGGAGACTTCTTTGTTGCAGCTTCCCTTGCCACAACTTTAACTAAGATTGCTTTACGATATGTGTCGCTAGTTCAGGAAAAGAAGAAACAAAATGTAAGTCATCTACTGTATTTTCACTGTAGTTACAAAGAAGAGCTGGCTGTTGCTGTTGAGTGTGTGAATTGTTGTGTATGGGTTTTGGGGGGTTGGTTTGTTTGTTTTTAAACAGATACGAGGTGGGTTAAGTTCCAAATAAAGTGCCAGTTACATGATTGGTTAGTAATGATGTTTGGGTTGCAAAAAGAGCTACTGCTCTCCAGCCACTGTGTCTAGACAGTGTCTAAATCATGCTGCTTGTTTTCTACACAAGTACTAACAAAAAGATACTTTTTTCAGATATTTTATGAATCCGATGAATTTGCATCCATTTCTGAAATAAATCAGAAATATGTATTTCTGTAAAACCCATGTAAAATGCAATAACCTCTTTCCATTCTCTTTACTTTTTTCCCCTTTCTCAGTCCTTTATTGCTGAAGCTATGTTGCTGATGGCCACTATTCTCCATTTGGGAAAGTCCTCTCTTCCCAAGAAGCCAATTACAGATGACGATGTGGATCGTATTTCTTTGTGTCTGAAAGTTTTGTCAGAGTGTTCTCCGCTCATGAATGATATTTTCAACAAGGAATGCAGACAGTCCCTCTCTCATATGCTGTCAGCCAAGCTAGAAGAAGAGAAACTTTCCCAGAAGGTGAGATGTTATAAGTTTGTAATCATAAATACCTGGATTTTTTTTTTTTAAACTGATGTTCACATCCAAGCTGGTCCCAGAAGCTTCATGAATTTCACCATTTGATTGTATGTAAGTCAGTAAGGTCATTATTTGACTGTGCATTAAGAATAGTATTCATCATGAGTTCTTGAATATTTCTTTGTCTTTCTGCAGAAAGAATCTGAGAAGAGGAATGTGACAGTTCAGCCAGACGATCCCATTTCCTTCATGCAGCTTACTGCTAAAAATGAAATGAGCTCAAAAGAAGACCAGTTTCAGCTCAGCCTTCTTGCAGCAATGGGAAACACACAGAGGAAAGAGGCTGCTGACCCTCTGGCATCCAAACTTAATAAGGTAATATAGAAGTCAGAAGTCAGTTGGTGCTTATGCACAGGATCAACTATTGGAGATGCAGGCTGGAACTGATGAAACTGATTATATTGGTTGATTGGAAGGACCTATGCATTTGTTGACTGGGATGAGGAGAAGAAAGGGAAAAACCCCTTTTGTCCTTAAAGGCATTCCCTTGTTCACATGAGAGGGAAAGAGTAAGGAGGGGAGTCAGTGCTGAGCCTCTGGGATGTAGAGAAGAAATAAGATTGTTTGCTGGCCTAAAGAGCCCAGTAAGGCTCACTTTAAGGAGAGAAGGTAGGTCGCAGGTGGTTAAGAATCACTTTCTCTGGCTGCCATACACTATTGCCAGGTGCTGTGGTTTTGTTTTTCATTGTTTGACTTAAACATGTTGAAAACACTGAACTATGAGGAAAAATACCTTCAATTCTTTTCTTTGACAGGTTACTCAGCTGACGGGTTTCTCAGACCCCGTCTATGCAGAAGCATATGTCCACGTCAATCAGTATGACATTGTATTGGATGTGCTTGTAGTAAACCAGACCAGTGACACTCTGCAGAACTGCACTCTAGAACTTGCCACGCTAGGTAAGGAATATTGGTGGAAACAGAGCAACTGTTAGGCAGCCATGAGGTTCTGGGTGTTGTCACTGAGCTGGAACACTTTTAAATACTTAAAACTTTCTGCCAGCTAACTGCTGTTTTTAAAGGATATTTTCACATGCCTTTGAAAATATTTTTTCTTCCAAATGATAGAAGACTTATTTATTGGCGCTAACAGTACTATCATGTTATAAACAGTAATCAGATTTTGAACTTTTTCATGCTTTTGCACTAGAAAAATAGCATAGTATTCTATTCTCCATTCTCCTCTTCCTGAAACATGGACAGTTTTCTCTCATACACTTATTCCCTGCTGTGCTGTTACCATAGAGCAAGAGGACAAATTCCAGATCAGTATGGAGCAAATCTCAGTCAGTGGAAAGCCATCTGCTGTAGGTGGTTCCTGCACTCAACTGGAAGTACTAAATGTTGCATTTACTCAGCTGAAACCATTTCTTCTGCCGACAGCTGTAGCAGGGGCATGTTTGAACAACACTTGAGGCTTCATTAACTTCTTTTAGGGACAGTATTGGAGCAGATAATGTAAGAACAGTAACTGGTTTCCTATTAGTTATCTTATTGTTTGTCAGGCAAGTGTTGAAGAATGTTTACAACATACTAGGACAACACGTGTTGTATATATTTTTAATTGATGTAACCATGACTGAGGGATCTAAACTTCCTCATGATAAACAGAATGACTGTATTACTTAGTTTCTGGGTGCATCTGTCCATTTATTAGTTCAGTAAGGCAGGATTGTATAGTTTATAACTGATACCTTGCAGAAACTGACTTGCTGCATCACTTTTGTGTGTGTAGAGCTGATGCATTCATACTTTATTATCAAAGTGCACAGCTTAAAGAAATACTCTCATAGAACTAAGGTGTCTTTTACAATTGCTTGCTGAGGGATTTCGAAAAGTACAGCTCTATTGTTTCCTTGTAGCAATTACATTCAAAATCATGGTGATACTTTGACCTGTCTGTAAATAGCTTAGTGCGTATAATACTGAACATTGAACTTCGCATTTTTGAGGCCCTTGGCAATGGGATTAGACATTACAGTGTTATTAGTGTTTGAAACACAAGAGGTAGAATTAACCATTTCCTGCTTGTTAAAAATTTGTACTAGACTGAATCCAAAGCCCGTTTAAGACAGTTTTTTCATTTGTTTTCAGTGGATTTTGAATAAGTACACTAATATTTTAATATATTTATATATATATTTTAAGTAAGGTAAATTTTGTCTTACAGATAGCAAATTGTAAAGAAAAAAAATAAAACAACCCAATACCTTTATGGGATTTAGTGCAACTCGATAGACATTAGAATTGAATGGCAGGAAAATTAAGAATGGTGACCCAAAAGCTAAACCCAGTGTGCACTGGTAACTTTCTCTGTCCCCATCCTCCCAATTTCTTTAAACAGGTGACTTGAAACTTGTGGAAAAACCATCTCCTCTGACACTTGCTCCACATGATTTTGCAAACATTAAAGCTAATGTCAAGGTTGCTTCAACAGAAAATGGAATCATCTTCGGTAATATTGGTAAGTAAACAATTTTGTGTGCAACATTAATGTGTAACATTTCTTAGATGCTTAATGAGCTCAGAAATAAATACTTAAAGCACTTCATACTGGAAGAGGAAATTAAATGGTCTGTAATGTATTAATATTTTTGTAATGATTAAAAAAAAAAATCACTTTTATTTAAAGTCATGGTAGAGCATGCTATCTTTAGAATGATTATCAGCATGACATTTGATCCAAGCATCTGAATTTAAAACATGAGCTAAGCAGTCTTGCCCGAAAGACCAGCTATCTTAATTCAAAGGCTCTACCACACTGGTAATGCTCTAGAAGAGGATGGAGACCAGCACTGAGCTGAAACAAATGTTGACTGTTGTTAACTGGCGAATGGTAATTGAGTACTCTTATTTATTGCAAACTCACTTTTTTAAACATTAGGTGGTTTGTGTTTTATATTGCAGTGTATGATGTCTCTGGAGCAGCCAGCGATAGAAACTGTGTTGTTCTCAGTGATATTCACATCGACATTATGGATTACATCCAGCCAGCTTCGTGCACGGATGCAGAGTTCCGACAGATGTGGGCAGAGTTTGAGTGGGAAAACAAAGTTAGTTTTCTGTTTGTGTTATTTTGAGGCTCTTTTGGATGAGGCATAGTTCTGTTTTTTGCTTTACATCGACACATACCAGCATCTTTTCTTATGATATAAGCATCATTCACATGCTTATGTAACGCAAGTGATTGTTGTTTGTATTGTGTCTAAGACTAGACAATTCTAGCTGCGTCTGTGTCTGCACATTGTCTGTGTAGAAATAGGTACCATCATCTTCTAAATATAGATAGTGGCTTTAGTATTTGAAAGAATCCATAAAGTCCATAAAATGCCTTGGATGTTGGCCTCGATTAACTCATTCTTAGTGACATCTTCTCTGTTTTGCAAGCTTAGTGAAGCAGTATCTTGCTTTTTTATTTTTTTTTATAAAAGTATTATGTATGTTGAGTCTTACCTCTTGTCTAGAGGCTGTCCAGATTGCTCAGTGGTTGCTGTGTACTTCAGTTCAAAGGAGAGATAATAATGTGTAAGTTGTTGCTGAGACTGCAGAATTATACTGCTTGGTCTCTCCATTTCAAAATAGAAGACACCGTAACTCAGAAGTGATGTGCTGCACTTCAGGATTTTCTATGGATTCCAAGCAGAATAACTTTTTAAATTTTGCAATGTGACTGAAGCATCCAGAGTACTTATGGATGCTACATAAAAAATGCACAAATGTCAGGTACACCTAACATTAGAGGATGCCCAAGCTGTTAATAACAGGCTTGTTATAAAAAGGTTGATTGGAGGGGAGATGTTCTCATACAACAGAGCAATGATTTAAAAAAAAAAAAAAAAGCTGTTTTACACAAACTCTAGCCTTGTTTGCTATATGTATTTACATGTATAACTTGAGACTGAATTTAAGTGTCCCAAAGGGAACTTGAGAACAATAGTTTTTATCCTATGATATATGGATCCTTAGGAATTAAACTACCCCCGAAAGATGTATTAAAAGGCAATTTAATCAAGACCCACAGTCTTCAGTATGAGAAAGCCAAGACAGCCAAGAGAGCGTTGTTTCTAACAGCAAAAGATAAAAACCAAAAATACTTCTTTTACGTGCTACACACTGGCCCCTGCAGCCCTTTTCAGCTGCAGTAACCTGATTTCCAAGCCACTCTACCTGATTTAAATAGCTCTGGGCCAACTTGCTTAGTCCTCCTAAATAAATAAATAACATAAATTAGCTACTTATGACTCTCCTACTTTTTCCAGGGCAATGAAGGAACTTTAGGCACTTTGGCTTATCGAAGTTTCAAAGCACTTCAAAGTAAAATTATGCTTTTTTTCCCCCCAATATTTTAATTACAGTTTTATTTCAGATAGATACAATGTCCTTCGTTACCCTTAGCTATGAGAGGTACTAATGTAGTTTCATGGAACAACTTCCCTTTTCTTGAAGGAGGCTGTTTTTCAATGAAGGATGAAGTGATTCCTAGCATCAGTCATTTAGAAATAAGCTTTTGGAGTAGATACCACTTTTGTTCAGGCAAAATATAAACTTAAAATTCATATGAGAAACACACTATCTGAAACAGAGAATGTACGTGTTCAGCAGAGTATCATGTTCACTTAATATGTTTTAGAAGATACAGTAGTAAAAATGAATTTTTTTAACTAGTGGATTACAGGAGGTGAAGACTTCATATGGTGCCACCACATAGGATTTACAGCTAGCTTTCTGAATGTGGTGTTTCTCAAGAGAAATGTAGTGGTGATCTCCTTTTAGAGCTGCGAAGCAAAGGTGATTTCAGACATGTCTGATGTGCTGTTTAAAGTAATAGCACTTTTTCCCCTTTTTGAAGGTTACAGTGAACACAAATATCATTGATCTAAATGAATACTTACAGCACATACTGAAGTCAACCAATATGAAATGCCTGACTCCAGAGAAGGTGAGCTATTTGCTTGGAGGCTTTTAGACACCCTTTTTAGTTTGTGTGCTTTATTGTTTAACATTTTTTATGAATGTTATTAGAGATATTTGTTTACCATATGAAACAGTATATATATTTCAGAGTTTTGAAATGAGTGCTATGAAAAGAGTAGAAGAAATTAATGTTATCAGAATTCTTTGCCACTTCCTTATGTTCATATTTTTTTGCAGCTGGACAAGAAATAATTAATGCTTGTTTTAGTTTGTAGTAGCTGTGCTATAATACATATTTTGATAGCACCATGTGTTTTTGTACAATTTTTTTCGGTAGCTCAGAGTTCCTTCCTTCTCAGTCAAAATTTATCTTTATTTGCTATTTAGCCTTTTTGCTGTAAGGCTATATATATATATATATATATAAAATATATATATATATAATAGCTATTTATTATTAATATGTAACATAATAGCTATTAGCTACTATATGTACAGTAGTTATTTGGTATTTAGCTTCTTTAGGCTCTCTGATATCCATTACCCATTACTCTTGTTTCAATGGCTAATACAGATTACATCTCTTTCAATATTAATTTTAAAAATTTAGAATTAATTTAGAAAAGTGTCATCAGTGTTTCCCACTGTGTGATTTGCTCATCTTCCAAAATGCTGTATATGAAGGCAGAGGTTTAAATGTTAAACACTGATATCTGCTTGGCTATACCTAGAATGAATCAAATGTATTTAAAGGATTTTGGTCTTTCTAAAGAGTTCAAATGTCCTTTCTGTAGGCACTTTCTGGTTACTGCGGCTTTATGGCTGCCAATCTTTATGCACGTTCCATATTTGGAGAAGATGCACTCGCCAATGTCAGCATTGAAAAGCCAATTCATCTTGGACCAGATGCTCCTGTCACTGGCCACATACGAATCCGTGCAAAGAGTCAGGTAACTGTGGGTTCTATTCAGAGCATTGTTCCTTCTCATCGTTTTTAAGAAAATGTACGGCATGCTCTAAAAACTCACAGCTTTTTTGGTACTACTACAGTTAGTTCACAATATTAGGTAAGTGTAAAATTTTCAGGGATGATGAACATAGGAACTTCAGCCTTAGTTTAAAAACAAACTTGTTTACATTTTGTGAGGGAAGAATGGCTTTCTAGTTAGGTGTAATCATACCCAAAAAACATATTATAGATCTCCTCTGCCAGTCCATTTTAATAAAATAGGCCTTTGGGCCAAGATTTCCTTATTTTATCCATAGCACTGCAAATAGGATGTTACATTTGATTTGCTTTTAAATAAAGAGCAGATGCCCCCTGAGGTTCCATGATCTGTTTCTTAATGAATTAAACATTTTTAAAAAAATTATTTAAATAGAATTATTTTCTAAAATTGCTTTGAGATTTCTTTGGATTTTAGAACTTAGGCTTTCTGACTAAAAAAAAATACAAATTTGGAACTCTGTCTAATAATGAAAGAGGTGACATACCAACAGAAGTGTCTCAAATGGCATACAATAAAGGGTTTCCTCAATTTTTAAGGTCAAAGAATCCATTCAGTTTGTGATGTCATTGTAAAGATTTTGGAGTGGTTTAAATTAATGTTTCTGGTATGTTTACAGTGACTTTTTTATATAAGACTGCCTTAATAAAATATTCTGGCCTAAATATGCCAGCTCTAAATATGTCAGTCTCATCTTGAGATCATTCTGCTGTTGATTAGGTGGATTTGTGCAGTTTCTTTCGAGATTGCTTCCATTTCTGTGCAACGTTAATATGATTCTGTGATGCGATTATTTTTTTGTAGCATTTTTGTATCAAGTGTTGGTATCAGCACTAAGTCTTTCAACTCTTAAATTTCGGTATTTGGTTTGACAGTTGTAACTTATCTAGTGGCAGCATACTTTCAATTGATGAAGGATCCAATGGCTGAAAATTCTTTACTCTTCTGCCTATAGTATTGATGACAGAGCTTTAGTAGTTGCACGCTCATTTAAGTTTCATTGATTCAATAATAATAATAATATTTAGATCTTGCCTTTACCTGATGTTAAAAAGGTATGAACTGTAATTTAGATAAATACATGAACAGTTAGAAATACTTTAATTTCCATGCCACTAGCTTCATAGATTTCTGTTATATACAGATACAGTGATTATAAAGTATCAACATCATGAATGTCTTCTTTCTTTTCCTTACAGGGAATGGCCCTCAGTCTTGGAGATAAAATCAATTTGTCTCAGAAGAAAACAAGTTTATAAATTTTGCATAATGTCTTTTCGGGTCTTTTACAATTTAACTTTAGGTATGTGGCTTTTGGGATCCAGAACGTCTTATATTCTTCAAGTTCTATAACTGTAGAAGCCAAGCTTTTGAGCTGAATGCATTCCAGCAGATAATTTATAGGTTCTCCATGATTGATACAGAGCAAAATTTTTAAATCTCCATTTTTTTTCTTTGTGTCCTGGAATTTGTCATCTTTGTCTCTAATATATACTGATGCTCACAGTACAATAAACAAATCTATGCCAGTGCAGTTTTGTTTTTAAATTATAAACTCTGTATTATTTGATTACTACTGAATATCTGGCAGGGTTATTTTGACACTCCAAGGAGTGAGAGTATTTAATTGCTTGAAGTATTTACAAGAATGGCTAGTCCTGAATTGTGTGAATTTGTGACTGTGACTCTTAAAATACTCTCATGTATCTAGGAGAATATATGTATACACACATGTATATGTGTGTATGTGTGTATATATATAAAAGACCTAAATCAAAGGCTGTATCTTCTAGATGGTTGGTTTAATAATGTAATCACTTGGCACAGGCAAAGTTGTAGTATTAAAATTGTATAGTATAGCATGTAAAGGGAGACTGTCAAAATTCAGGTCTTTCGAGCAAATAGTAAATACTATTACTAATACTAATACTACTAATAGGAAATACTTTCAGAATAGCATTATTGTCATGAGTAACACATAACATTCTTGGTGTTTTTATTTTTTTAGTTGAATACAAAAAACACAGCGAAGTGCAACAGTAAAGTTGTAGCAATGTAAGCAGTATTTTCAGTGAATGCAGCCATTAGCCACATATGTAAGCTCAGGAAGGAAGGATTCAAACTGATTATGATCTTGCATTGAAAACGAGTGCATTGAACCATGTTGGGGAAGTCTCGGAAAAGGAAGAATTGTGATTGGAGTTCAGGTCAGGATGTGGAAGTGAGTTAACACCATTTTAGCAGTAGATTAAAACATATAGCCATTAGACTGAAAATATATTTAGCTGAATCTGTTAAGCATTAATTCTGAATTTGTTAAATTGTTGCAAGCAATGAATTCTACAGAAGCGTCCCGGGAGCCAACAGTACTCTTCCAGTTGGCAGAAGGTTCTACTGAAAGAAGTTGAACAGCTGCGGTCCTGCTCTAGTAGGACAGAAGAGAACTAGTATCCTGAGTAGCTGGTTCCTAAAGCATTTAAGGCCTCAGTGGTGAAAATAGTTATTTTACACTCTTGAATAAGCGTTGGCACACGTGTAGTTTGAATAGCACACGTATAAAGTTTGAAATGAAGACTCCAGACTTCTGAGTCTGGCTAAAGTATCATCCTAAAAGTACATTGCAAAAATCAAACTGATAAGTGAGATTCATATAAGTATTTCACGTTCCTCCCAATACTTCTTTTTGTCAGCTAGCTTTGGTGTGTTCTTGTAAGCGTTAGGTTCACTTTAGTTCTTTTCATTCCAGTCCTGTTCTGAAGCTTAGGTACTAGAAAATAGTTTGCCCATAGTAATTTTTTTGTTTTATTTGTTTGTTTTTTAAAGGGATGGGTGTAGATCTGTCAACATCAGAAACTTTTCACTGGCTGCACCATTCTGAATTTTCAGTAAATAAAAATTGTCAGTAAAAGATGGCTGGCACTAGTAAATTTTTTAAGCCATTAGCGGTGGAAGCCATACTGTATTTAATACACAGTCAGTATTAAAGTTTGCATTAGTACCCCAGTGTACAAATCCCTATTAGAGCTAAGCCTATATATCTGCTACACTGTTTATTAAATGCTCTGGATTCAAAATATGTGACTTTCAGAAGCTTTTGTACATTTATTATTTTTTCATAGGTACACCTCACGCTTATCACGTGCAGTGAGAAAAAGGTCTTGGGTAAGCAAACCTGTTGATTTAATGTCTGAGCAGAGATGCTACTTGAAAGTAGCTTCCAAAGGCTTTGATTACCTTGTGCACTTTAGTGAGCATCAAATATGCTCACAAAATGTACGGGTATGTCACAGGTATAAATAGTAGATAGGTACTGTTGATATTAAGCATTATGATGAAGTAATTTTAAAGCCTTTATCTGCCATGGTGGGTAGTATCCAGATCTTGTACTCCAGTAAACTTTAGAGATAGTGAAACAATAAGATAGTGCAACATGGTTTTGCTGAGTGACTTGGTTATGCTTTGCATGTTTTGAAATCTCTTTTTGGTTCTGTTCCACATTATTTTGCTTTCTAATGAAAGCTCTGACTCGCACATCACATGATACCAGCAAGAGCTGAGGCCCTGGATATACTGATCTGCCTTGATAATGAGGTTACGTATCTATATGATCTCACAGAGGTGGAAATTCAGAGCAGTTGTATTGTCCCATGTGAAGCTGTGCCAAATTCACAATGACATAGTAGAGATGATCGGAATGCGACTTTAGTTGCTTAGTACTGCATAATTCAGAGGGGGGAAGAAAAGCATACAAGCATGTTATGTGTGCTGCCCTGTGAAATTCAGTGCATATTGGTATGCTGCTTTTGTTGGGTGTGGGGGGGGGAGATTTTATTCTAGTGATTTTAAGCCAAACCAAGAGAATGAGAAGAAAATCCTGGGACTTGTGATTTGTTTCATCTCTGCAAAGGCATTGTGATTAGCAGGATGCTAATAGAAAATGAGTCAAAGCTGCACGTATAATGATTTGAGTGAGATGGATTTGCTGACCACAACCAAGGAAGCATGTTTTTGGAGGAAGATGACAACTTTCAGTATCTGTTATCCAAACCCTGTTTCATCTGCAGTCTGCGATCCTGAAGTTGGAGAATAGGAAAAGACTCTGGCATGTGCAGATCTCCATATTTTATGCAATTCATAAATCAGCTGCTAAGGGCACATAATTTAACTAGGTTTAGGGTATCTTTTGCTATCAGGACTTCACTTATGCAAGGACATGAAAATATGTGTTCAGCACAAGCTGCCCTGTCTTTAGGATTCATTCCTCTTATGTTCTGCTTTCTAATAGCTCCTGAATTGCTGTTGCATAGAAGCTTTTATGGGTGATGTGTATTTTTTCAGTAGCCTGGACACTGAAAAAATGTTAAATGCCTGTTTCGTACTCATAGATATGAAATTCTGTCCTTTAGTACCTATCCTATTGTGTTTGGCTAAGATTTTCATCAGTAACTCAAATTGTAGACTGATTTTGGTTCAAGGTACCTCTTTTCTAGAATGGGTTTTGTGCTCTAAAGAGGTGTTTTCTGTGTCTGCCTGAGTACAAAGGTAGAATTTTCAAACTGTGTCATTTGGTGGCTCACCTCCTGAGAGGTGGTCCACTGGACTTCAGCCACTCCTGGTCAGGCTCATGTGGGTCAGTTCACTTGTCACTGCTTACAAAAATTATACTTGCGACACCTATTATAGCCACTTACAGGGAGAGGAAATAGGAGGAAAGTTAATGTATTTCGTGGTGGTTCCTGTAAGAATTCGCAGCTATGAGCGAATAGGAGAGCCAGGTGCACGAGAACAACAGATGCACCATCAGTCAATTTTAAAAACTGCTGTCTAAGGAGAGCAAGGACTTTTAAGTAATTGCTATTGAAATGCAGATCAACATTAATGGGGTGCAAAACATTTTCCTAGGAATTAGAGAACTCTCCCTGAGCAGCAACAGTAGCACTGCATGTCACCATAGAAAGGAATATCTCATGCAGACCAGTTTGCCTTATAATCCACTTACAGCTTTTTTGTTGCAGCAGAATTTAGCAAAAGCTAGTGTGTAACAGCGGCTATACTGTGTTGTTCAAAACTTTGTACCAGGAGGTTAGTAACCAGTTCTCTGGGCAACAATAGTATGTATTGCATATACTACGCTTGGGTAAGGTAGTGGTATTCTACGACTCTGGTTTCAGAAACTTGGGCAAGAACAGGAAGAAATCCCCATTTGGGAATAAATGGAGCAAGAAAACTTGCTGCTTTTCTGATAGAGCTTTTAGAAAGTCATTATCTGATGTAGTGCTGACAAAACAGGAAGCTGGTTTCCCCCATGCTTTTGTTCCTAACTTACAGCTGCTGCGAGTCAGGACCAAATTTTATCACCAGGGCCCAGTGAAGATTTATATTTGTGTTCTGTTTAGATGGTATGTGAAGAGCAGGAAAGTTTTTATGATGACTGGCATGAAACAGTCAATTATCTAGGAAAGGAAGGGGTAATCCCAATAAAACCCAAAGGTAGGTAGTATAAACCAAGAGTACATCAGGCTATAGGGGAACGTATTTTGTATATTGAGCTTTAAAAAGATTTGTAAATGGGTTCTGTAGAAACTGGGACAGCTTTATGCGGCTGTCAGAAGAGTGAGGCTGCATGTAAGGGGCGTGTGCTTCATGGCACAGAGCTGTGGTTGGAGTGTTGAGGAAAAGCCAGTTAATCCATAGTTTGGGTAATCCATGTAGTCATATCTATCAATTAGCTGTGCTCAGTTGCAAATAAATGTGTTTTATAAAATTGTCATGTGTTGCTACACCAGAGGGTGCTGTCTCACAACTATAAGAAATTTTGATTTAGAGCATTTTTTAAAAAAAACGTTAGTAAGGAGGAGGAAAGTAAAGGAGGTGCAGTAGGCTTTGCCATAAAATGGATACAGGATAGTTTTGGCCTACTCTCAAGGTTGTTTTCAATTGTTTTTTGTGTGTGCGCGTGTGTGTGTATTTTCAGGTTGCCTAGCTATGTGTAACCAGCATGCAGTGGTGCTGACAGCTCAATTTACTTTTATAGTGCATCTGTTTCAATGCTGACTTTTCTCTATAGAGATTTTATTTTTCAAAAATGTAATGAGATAGGTTTGGCTATATACATCTGGCCTAGGAAGGGTCTCCTGTATGGAAGATGTGATAATGAGTTCATTAAGGGAGGATATAAATGAAGTGTAAGAAATACTGACCATCGCTTTCCCTGTACATTTGTAGTACCAATCTAGGCAATTTTTTGTTTGTTCAGAGCCACAAATATCCATCTTATTTCACTAGATACTTCTCCTGATATTTTTGTGTTTCCGTTTTTAGGAGTGTCTTGCACAGTTTGTCATTTTAACCTCTTCTAGACTCAGTGCATTTTTTTACTTATTTACATCAATGCAGTATATTTTGTCAGAATGATTCACAGTCTCCAAGAATAGAGGGAGTTGGCAGCAAAAAATGTAATTTTTTTTAATATTCTGAAAGATCAGCACAATTGTAATAATTACATGTTTTAGACCTCTTCTAATTGAGTTCTGTGAATTTGAATGTTATCGTAAACACTTATTTACACAGTTTCTGTGACTTAAAAGTCCCTATTGTGCTGTTTCTTTCACTGTCATTTAATTTAGGAGAAGCAAAAAAGACTAAGCCTATTGTTTTCCTGGCTCCAATACAACAGTAGAGGTAGTAGCTCTCAGTGTTCCTGCATCTTATTAATGCTGTCTTCCAGGTTTGATGTTTCAGCTTCTCCCTGTAATGTCTGATCAAAGATAGAATTTTTCACAACAGGTGGTCACATTAGCATCTTTTCATTAAAATAGGGCCTTTTCTTTTTCTAAGGCCTTTGTAAAACCATATAGGAATTATAAGAATATTATCATGCTTTTAGTTTTTGTTCATCACTTCCAAAGTTTGGAAATGACATCTGACTTCTGTATTTAGAAAGGTTAGGAAAACAAATTTTCATATACAGAAACTGTCATTTGAATTTCAAAATGCAATAAGGATGTTTTATTCTGATCTATTAGAATAACTGCTGTCATTCATCTTATTTCAGACACAAGAACAAAGAATTATTCCCACCGAGTTGCCTTTAAGCTACGCACTTATTAAAATATTTGTGTGTTCTCATGTAATCATGTGTAGAAACTTTACTCTAGATGAGATTCCCCAGGACCTTTACATAGTCTGAATTTCTTTTCCTTTCTTGCTTTAAATATTTAATGTTACTAACAAGTGCTGATCTCTTGTACTGTCCAAAGATAACATGGCATGTTGCACAGGCATTTACCTCCCTGCTCTGAATTGTTTTTCAAATGAAATTTGTCATTTTTTTCAGCACTCCCTGAATTCAGTGATGGTTGTTCAATTTCCTCTTCCAGCTATGGCCAATGAAAGAGTTTTTAAGCAGAAGTAGTATGTACCATTTAACAGTAAATTCTTTCTTGAGGCCAGAAATAGTTGATGAGTGGTGCAAAGATATGCATCAGTCCCTTCAGCATCTGGAGGGTAGCGTTGTGACTTTAGAGGTCACAGAGCTTGTTGCTGAATACTCTATTCTGCATTTTGGCTGTAGAACAGTAGAATGTAGGACCTGTGGGCACAATAGGAACCCCATTGGGTGTATCTATATAAATAATGTAGTACAAATCTGCCTTGCATCTGTAGCTGGAGTCTTGTGGTATGCACTTGAACTTAAAGTGATTTTCCTCCTGATGGAACCCAGGTTGCAATTGTGAACCAGGACTCTCTTTGGGGTGCCCTCTTGCAGAGTGGCTGCAAATCCTCCAGCAGTTAGCTCTGTATGCCTGTGGTGTGCAGCTGAAACTGGGACCTGGTGTTGGCTTCATTCCTAGTTAACACTGAATGTGGACTGTAGGTCCATAACAGAAGTCAGAACAATCACAATGGCTCAGACCAAATCAAAGTCGATCTCCAAGTTGGTGACCGAGTTTCACTTTGACCATTAACTTATGTTATTTCTATCTCATTCAGTGGCTGCCTGCAGAGATGTAACTGCCTGCTCTAGACATCATCATATGCTCTAAGGTCTTTCAGGCTGTTCCTGTGTCTGTCAGTAGGAGGCCACTGTGCGTGATAAGACATCTTGTCACAGAGACCAAATGGACAATTCTTTGTACCAGATGGGAGTTATGCTCCAGGCTTTGGTACATTAGGTCTTAAACAACGTCTTTGCTTGCTTACAAAATATTCTAATATCTGAAAACTGCTACTTGAAATAGTCCGCTTAGTTTGTTATGTGTTACACACCACGCTTGGCTGCAAGATCAGATACCAGCCTGGAAGGCAAGTGTTCCAGTTTATTCAGCTAGTACAGCTGATATTCTTGCCATGTGGAAAGTGATTGCATTCACCAGTGTCTTACAGTGGGATCCCTATTCACATGTATTATTTTCCTAAGGAGAAAGTGAATTCTTATTCTATAGTAACTATTGTTCTTTGAAATATTGTCATCCTTATGGATCCTGTAACTCGCCCATCATCCATACTTTGTTTAGGTGGAGAAGAGAAAAAGGAAAAGGTCACCTGAATCTCTAAGTGGGGCACATGCTGCAAAGGGCTTGTGAGTGACTGATTCAGGCTGCTTGTAAGGCTCAGTGCATGTGCCCACAGAGACCCCCACTGACTACAACCACTCCTAGGACCACTGTCTCTATAAATCCAATGTTCCCAGGCTTGCATTCACACATGGAGGTGTTTGCTGGCTTGGAGAGCATCCACCTGCCAGTAAAATCCCTGTTGTAAGAGCATTCTTCTTGTCAGTCCAACATAGACTTGGTCGAGGTCGTTTCAGAGAAGCAATTTCACCCTAGGTATGACAGCTGGCTTCCCGTGTTGTACTGTACTGCCCCATGATACAAGTGGCTATATCTCTCATAACTTTGTGACATACAAAGACCAATGAAGTAATTGACAAAACTGAAATTGTTTCTTGTAGTTTGCCTATAGAGTGTAAATATTCATGCTTCCATCATGACTCAGTCAATGGAAAACAGATTCATCTTTTACTCCAGTTAGCAGGAATCACACTGGGTTCCTCTGAGATTTTTGTTATATCAAAATTTTTTTAAAAGGTACAAGAAGATAAGCTGTTAAAGTCTTAAGGTGTTTGACCTGTCAATTTTTCATGCTCATATTTTGAAGCATGTAATGGGTATGCTCAGGCTATATTAATACATCTTTAACAAGAAATGTAATTATTCCAGGGTTTGTATGCCTGCTCCATAAGTAAGAACAGGTGTTTTTTCCTACGCCTGTTCTCACTTAGAGTTCAGGCGTTCAAGTTCAGCAATGATACTATATCCAGCCTTAATAAATGTGAACGTTGCCGTAGAAACACTGTCACTTTGAGAGAGGTATGGAATGCCAAGGAAACCTGTTCTCTCAACATGCAGATGCTAAAAGCAGATGAAGACATTTATCAGTAAATCAGTTAAGCCCATTATTTATGGAAAATACAGATCATGTGAGACATTTGCACTATGGAATGTGTTTGTTAATTAAGTGAAAAATCAGGAATTGTCTTTGTTCCAGCTAATTCCTCATGTGTTATTGTACAGCATGAAGATACAAGTCCTAGCAAATACTTTTCTGGAAGCATAAAACAGTCCCTAAATTCCCAAGTTCTATATACTGAAGCATATAAATACTGTATGGCTTGCAGAAGACTATTAAGCTGAAAATTTTATTTCACTTCAGCTTTTTTGGTTACAAATGTATTTTTGCATTATGGATTTGCTTGGGGATTGCTGGGGTTTGTAAGCCTGCATGTAAACTGTGCTTTCAGAAGCTTGCAACTGATTTTTGTAGTAATATCTAATGGATGGTACATGGGACTAGGTCTTTAGAATGAAACAGATTTCTGCCATTTGCTTCTCATATGCTTGAGAAATCACCATAGGACATCCATTTCCATAGCTGTAAAATGGAGATAGGCTGCCTTTATTGTTAAGTGTTCTCAGATCTGTTGGTGAAAAGTTCTGTACAAAAGCTTAGTTACTGTTCTGCTTTTGAAATCCTAGTCAACAGTCCCAATTGTCCTTCTAGTCAATAGACAGTTAACTGAGCTTAGTCAGGTTTTAGAGAAAGCTCTGGGTAGATGTAGCAAGACAGAATTGGGAACTGGACTGCCCTGTAGACATTGCAAAGGAATGCTGGGGAGCAGCTACCTGTCAGAAGAACAGACTTCACCATTTCTATCCTATAATTTACTGTTTGTTGTAGTTTAATATGGGTACAGTAAACTCTCAACAAAACAAGACTAGTTTTTGACATTCTCAAAGCTAATAAACAGTTGGGTACCTGAAGTGATGTTAAGCAGCAGCAGGACCACACCACAAGAGGGACAGCCTGGTGTGTTTCAGATGACCTTTTCAGTGAGCCAAGGAAAGGCAATCAATAAATAAAGCTGGGGTTGGCAGGCTTGCCTTGCTGCCCTCATGCAGCCTTTAATGAAAAGAGTTGTTTGAATATGCAAAATCTTGTTCATTATAGTGAAAACATATTTTCTATCCCTGTTTTCTAGTGTGTCTTTACTTTAGTAGGCGTAAACATAGCTAGTTTTGGAGGAGAAATGTGATAGACCTGCTGTCTTCCACTAGGCAGTAGCTTTTGGAAGTTCTTTTCCAAATAAAATGGCTTATGTTAAATCATATGCCCTCTCCTGAATGCATAGGGCTAAATGCACTTGTATGGAGCTGCACAAAGTGCCTATCCCAATTGCTTTGAAGAGCTTTAATACTTCATTAGCACTTTCTCTGTGGAGAAAATGATGAACAGTAATGAAGATCCAGAATGTGTGGCTCTTCTCAGTTACCTTATGTCTGCTGAACCTGTTCTCCTCTCCCACCGTGTGCCATGTTTCCTTTTATTTATAACAACCTATGTCTTAATACATAGTTGGCAGGAGGTCTGCTTCTCCAGAAAGTACTTTAAAAGCTTGATGCTAATTGTTACAAATAAGAATTTGCTGCTTATCAGTATTCTACTTGTTCTAGTTGTCTTCTTCAGCATAGTCCTCCAGTATTGCCCTACTTCAGGCTAGGAAAAGATGTTTCTCATAGCTTTTTCCTGCAAGCTGATATGCTGGGATACCACTACACTGAGCTACACATTTGTCAGACATGAGTATCCTTTCTACCTAGTAGTTTTTAAAATGGATGACATTTGCCTTACAGGGATAAGAACAAAATATGATTCTGAATTCCATTAGTCAGGAAAGTTGAAACAACCCGCTGTCTCTGTTGGTGCCAGTCATGTAAGACTATGAGAGTTCTGGTATAAATCAGAAGACTTTCAATTTTTAGTAGACAAAAAGGTTATCTTGCTTAAGCAATGATGATGAACGCAAAGCTGCAGAAGGGAAGAAATGTGGTAAGATAAGCCTTGACAAGGGTTGGGGAGAGACAGGGAAGCAGTAGGACCTAACCTTTATGGTTACAAGTAAGAAAGATTGACTTACAAAGATCTTCTGAGCTATAAATTTGATCAGACCCATTATTTCAAAGCAGCCTTAAGTTCTTGAAGTTTGCATTCCTTCTGTTGTTGGAAACTTGCTTGTTAACCTACTTTTCTACTCTATTGTGCACTGAAATGCTAATGATTATTTATAAGTAAGGTTAAGGAAGACCAGATACCCTCCAGTGTTCCAACATGTTGTCAGATTTTTCACATAGAGATCGGATAATAGGATTATTTTTAATTACAGGTGACAGATGTTGAGAATTGTGTGAATGTATGAATAACATAAAAATACAAAGCTCTCAGAACACTAATTGTTTTTCCCATGGGTACAAGCAATTTAGATGAATTTTTGCTTTAACTAAAATCATATTTTCCAGTATGGTATTAAAATTCTTCCTAGTAAGTGCAGGAAGTACTCTGAAGCATATTTGAATCAATTAAATTACTGACATTAATACCGTTTATTTGGCCTACAAAAATGGGAGGACTGTAAGTAGCTGAATGCCAAGACCTCAATCTTAAATAAGATTATACTGGAGCTATGCTATCATCAAGCTTCATTTACTTCAGGTTGCAAAAAGTAAGCTGATTTAGAGAATTCTAAAGAACTAGATCCTGCCGTTATAAGAAGAATTTGCAAATTGACATATGCTTTGCCCAAGTGAAGACAGAGGGGGGGCCATAACCATAGAAAAAGGGAAGAGCAGTGGAATTGAATCTTCCCTCAATGAACTCTTTAACTCTTGAAAGTATTTAGTTAATCCTCCTTGATTAGATGCTAACAAATCTTTTGGGGGAGTTAATTTCTTTGGCTTTGTGTGATACTCCCCACTACACCCTGCTACACTACTACATGGCTTTGTGGGATGTAATAGAAGATAGTATCCCTAAGTTGTTCAGGAACCCTTAGTGGTGCTGTCCTTTGCTATTGAGGCTACCAAATCTTACCAAGAGAACATGTACTTTGTTAGTCTTGAATGTTTTGTATCTGATCACTACAGTTACTTGGGTTCCAGGTGTGACTTTTAATATAAGGAGAACAAAGATTCAGTGGTTTTAAAATAACTTGAAATTGCGTTAAATTAATTGGGAGCTTCAAAACAGAACAACATCTAAAGAAGGGATGCTGCATACTGAACTCCTGATACTGCTCATTCATGAAGAGTTCTTTCCTGCAATACTAATTTACAGAAAATGAGAATGACAGTGATTGGTAACAGAATTATGTTGTGCAGAGGATCTGTATCATGTGATAAAAGTTTTCCTAGGTGATATAAGTGATCCAGGTATTACAATCACTTGTCTTTTCATGTCTTTTGATGACAATCTTGAACACAATATAGTTCTAATCTTGTGGTTCAGCATATACAGTTCAGTCATCTGGAAAGTATGTTGAATTGGTGCCATTTATGTAGATGAGCTCCATGTAACTGTTTCAAAATCCAACCGAATCATGTAGATTGCCCAATGGCAATCCAGTGTATTTTTGTCTGACTTGCATACATTTCGTCCTTCTGGCTGAAATTCATTCTGGTGCTCTGGGCTGAGCAAAAGGTATGTGTGTTGTTGAAGTTCTGTTAATGCTCAATTTTCAGAAATTAAGCAACTATTTAGTGATATGGTTTTTATGTTCATTCTTTACATGCAGAGTTCATGCAGTATGGGATGAAAACAGGATCTAAGCCTGAGAATAACTGAGAACGATGTTGGATTTTGAAATACAGGGACTGTCTGTTTGCTTACTTAAATGTTATGTGAGGTAGCCATATATAAACAAGAGAAGGGTTGCCCTTGATTCTCCTACACCAGTAAAAACGCAGGTATATGCACTTACCCATGTACGCACAGACCCACAAACTCTGTATCTGAAGCTTCTTAAAAGGACCTATTTTTCTAAATTCCTTAAACTTTCTGAAAATTAAAAATCAATCTGTTTTCTCCATTTCTGTCAAGCCAGTAATCTTATGGAAGTGTTTTTTGTGCTTGAACTAAAAAATTCTGGATTCTGACAGGAGACAAATGTGGTCATTTATCCTGGCAGACTCATTCTCTGCCTGACCTCACCCCAGTGGCATTTTGGAAGTGTGGGTTCGTTGTTTTGTTCAGGTGAATCATTCAAAATTACCATTCATTTGAAAGGGTTTATCAAATGCTAATGGGATTTTGCAAAAAAAAATGGTTTAGCAATTCTTTGTCTAGCAGATTGATGAGAGATGAAATGAGTGTCTGAGATATTTATTAACTTCTATTGGTAGCTCTGCATATAAAAAAGGAATGTGCTTTAAAATTAACTGAAGGAAGTGTGTTACCCTCTTTAATTATCAGTGAGGGGCTTTAATGCACAATGAAAACACTAATTATCCAGATGTTTTCTGCTCGTAATAATGTGCATAACTATCAGAAGACTACTTTTATTAAAAAATTGAAATTTTCTGTTAAGCACGAAGACTTGTTAGTCTTTGTTTTCTGGATAAATTACAATTTTCTAACAATGTAGAACACTAATAGTTGTCCAGTCCCAGTGGGTAAGGGGAAATGTTTCTCATGTAGTTGCTCAGTGATGGACTTTAAAGAAAATGACAGTTATGATACTCATCTTTCTCTGAAGTTATATCAAGCAGAGTACACCACCAAATTTTGATACCAAATGTAATTATTCACTAGAAGCAAGTGTATATTTAATCCTCAAAGGCTGGAGTGTTAAGTAAGCAGGACAGAGTCAACACATATGGAATATTACATTCTGTAATGAGGCTGGAACAGGCTAAAGCTTATTCCCTAATTCTGTATCCAAACATCCAACTGTGAACACAAATCAAAATCTTTGTGGGTACAGATCAGTCCCAAAGTGCAAATACCCAAATATGCAAGCACAATTTAATTAGTGCAAACTATACTGGAAAGGGAAATCTGCCTTTACCAAAATGTACCCCTCATTCTTCCTTAGCCAGAACAATGTTTTAACTAGATGAGCTTTTTCTCCCCCATAAAGTTGTGTTTTGAGTCTTATCTTTAGATTGTCTGTTAAGTTTTGTGGAGAGAGTGATGGTATGTATCTAATGTGCTAGACATGTTTGCACCATGGCATGGTGTGCCATTTTGATTGGGATACCTGAGTGATGTAATATAAGCTTCAAATAGCATATGTCTTCTCTTTACCTAATGTCATGTTACATTCTCATCCCCTGAGGAGCAAAGAATTGTGAGAAAGAAACCAGGGAAGATCCTGTGTAGGAAGGGAAATTTTTAACAGATAAAAGGAAGAGGACAGTAGACATGGTGTTAAGCACTGGAACAGGTTGCTCAGAGAGGCTCTGGAATCTCCATCCCTGGAGTCAGTCAAAACTGAGCTGAGCAAGGCCTTGAGCAACCTGATCTGACTTTGAAGTTAGTCCTGCTTTGAGTGGGAGGCTGGACAAGATGACCTCCAGGGTCTCTTCTAACTTTTCTGTAATTCCATGATTCTGCACAGTCACCTCTCGTCTTAGTGGTTGGCTTACTTTTTTTTTTTTTTTTTAAACACTCATCAGGCCCAGAGGAATAGCAAATGGAAAAAGGAGAATACGGTATTGTTGAAAGATTATTTTGATTTTGATGGTCAACAGGAAGACATCAGTTCAGCAGTGCAAGGGAGAAACAGATGGAAGCCGCAACTTTAAAATCAGATGAGGTTAAGATTAGTTTTTAGCAGAATGTGTTTCATGTCTGATAGCTAATAACATATCTTTACATTGTATTTTGAAGGCAGAGTATTTTAAAATAGTTTTCTGTCCAGTATTCTGCTGATGGAGAGTTTGGGGATTTTTCAGAAAATGAATGATGATGGGGATCCAGAAGACGATTGTCTCTAATGAAATGTTTTATGGCTAAGACTATTGCTGGAATAAAACCATTGGCTAATTCTGCCTGCAGCATGTACATCTAAATCTTATCTACACTCATTAGCTTCCTCCTTTCTTACTGATCTTATTCATTAATGAATACTGTGGGTTATTTTATTGCATCTTCTCCATCCTGGATCATTACAGGGTCACTAAATGTAATTCTTCCCTGTGGGCATATACTACGTGTTCTTGCTCATTTCACAACATGGTAATTATGGAGAAACCAGAGATTGCAAATTATGAAAACAATTTAGCTGACACTGAATCTAAATTAAACTATAGGAGGAAAATCCACATTGTTGGCTTTATTTTTGCCTTGTTTTTTAATATAAAGGGACTCAGTCTTATTTATCCAATGCCTTATATAAAGTATGAGTCCTGTGGCAGTGTTCTTATCTCAATTTCAACAGGCTGTGAGAAAGTGTTACATTTTAAATCAAATTATTCTTACTTTATCAGGTGAATGCTTGCACCTGAGGTCCTGAGCAGCTGCAGCTCTCGCTGGAGTCTGCGAGTGTGATGCATGGTCAGTTCTTTTGAGGACTCTGCCTGCAATTGTACTTGCTGTGTGTATGAAAGAAAGAGGGACCACTGCTGCTTGAGGACTGTAGTGCTGTTTGGATTTTTTCCTATTTTGTGCTTCTTTGGGCTGGACTAGGGCACAGTGTAGGACTGGCTACTACTAAAATTTGCTTTTCTCTCTCTTGCCGTGTGAGCTGTCATTGGAAGCAGAAGCTTTGTAAAGAAGGCAACTGATTCCTCTTTTTTTTTTTTTTTGAATAGCTGATTCTTTTCTAATTAAACAGGTGCAGAATTGGTTTCCCATCAATGGCAGCTAAGAGTGGACTGCCTGCATTTTCTGTTTCTAACTTTCCAATGTGCAAGAACAGTACACCTTACTTTACATGCACACTATATAAATCTGGATGTCCCTGGGAATATATATTTGTGCTCCTGAAAGAGAGAGCTGATGGATACAGATACATTGCCTGATTCTGAGAGAGATGAAGAGAAGAGGAAATATATATCTTTTATTGGTCAAATCTAGACGTAGTCCATTTTGGTTTAATGTTACGCTAGTCTCACTAGTGTCACTGGCATTTAAACCCAAAGATAGCAGGAAATTTATAGTACTTTTGATAACGGAGACAAAGCAAGTACTGAGTGCAGGTTTCCACATAGCACTGCTGTTGAACCTCAATTATTCCTGCCTATGGCATATCCATTATTCCAGTCCTTAGACTTTGATCATCAGGAAACTGCTGCTGTGCAGGTGTTGTAATAAGAGCAAATCCCTGAAGTGTCTGAGGACCATAAGCCCATTTCACCTCTGCTGATGCATCAAATATGAACTCGTGTCTCCAGTGACTAAACTTTCTGCACCACCAGCCTTGAGGCCTCTCTGTAATGCTCTTATTTCTGCCTGGGTCACAGGGTAGTCTCCCAGGCTTTTAATCTATAACTTATTGTCTAAAGTTTTTTTTTTTTTTTTCCCTGAGGTTGCTGCCAACACTGATCATAGGCTGGCATTGGTGGAAGGAAGCTGTAAAATTGGAAAGATGTCCACTTGTTCTCCAAATGGGTGTCTTGTCTGTGATAAGACTGTTGTGAAGGATTCAGGTCATTTGCAAATGTCATCTTAAAACTGCAAATGCTTCATTTTTCTTGTTTACAGTGGAAGTGCATGAGCGAGAAAATGAGGTGTAACTAGCAAGTCCCTTGATGTTGCAGAAAAGCGTTTTTTCCTAGGAAGTGCCTTGTTTCCATGGCTACCCTTTGTTAAGATTCCTGCTGTTGGGCTCAACTTTAATTCTGCAAGTACCATGGGACCCCCAGAGGTGGGACAGCTTGGTCCCAGGAAGGGGGAGGGGGCATGATGTTCACACACTGCTCCTTCACCGACCAGCAGCACTGGGTTTCTGCCATGTGCTAACCCCTCCTTCTCCCCCAGTTTAAGGACAGCAATCTCACTTTTCTCTCTCTGCCTTCTTCACCCTCCAGCAGATTTTCCACTTCAGGGACACACTGCCATAACAGGAAAATTAATTAAGCCCAGAAACTGTAAAGAAAATGCTGATTTCTCTCCCCTTGCCAAATCAAGACAGTGTAGTCAAGGGGGCCTCTGAAATCTGGTCCCAGCCCCTCTGCTAGCCCAGCTATCAGCTTGTATTCTGTTGAAAATAAATAGTCCTCTTTCTTGGAGCTGCGGTTAATTTCAAGTTGAGATATTACTGTTAGATGTTTCTATCTCAGATTTTTCACCTGTAAGTCAGATTCTCCCTTCCTTGTGCTGGCAGCAATAAGTTGATACAAGGCAGAGTTACTTTTAGGGCATTAGTGTGGCAATATTTGGATGCCACAACCTTGAAGTGTTGGGTGGTATACAAAGCTTTCTGCTTACCCACAGATATACCTATAATAAAGGAAAAAGTTCTTGAAAGTCTAATAGTTGTTTGGTAACTTCTCTCACAGTAAGTGTGTCACATACAGATATTTGATTCTCTCTCTCGGCTGTGTTGAAATTGCATGTTCTTGTCAATGATGTGTGTCCAGAAGCAGTAGACTTCAAACCTATTCATGGGTATTTCTAATTTCTCATTATCTTTTTCCCTCTGGAATTGATTTCATATATCTCGGGCTTTCTCTCTTGTCACAGAAAAGAGCAATGCTGCTTGCAGCCTTTTCTCCTACTTATCTACTTCTGTAGCCATGAGGTACAAGAGAAATCTCAGCTTCTATTTTCTTCAATTTTCTGCTAAATTTCCTTTGAAGGTTGTCTTTCCTGGAGGCTTTAACTGATCCATTTTCTTCTCATTTCTTTCTCTCTCTCTCTCTTTTTTTTTTT